>NC_045156.1:28984019-29179019 GCF_900700415.2 Clupea harengus
TCATGTACAACCATTTCATTTAGGTCCATCTGCGCATTAAAAATTGTTCTAGAAAACAAACTCTTAAATTATTCAGACATCAGAGAGTATCTCACCATGATTTAACTTAATATTTCTGAATAATTGTGCAACAAAGCTAGAGTAAAATCTCTTCATAACTATTCCCCAAAAATGTGTACAGCATCCAGGATGAGCCTTCAGCAGTCCAACATAAGCGTCTCTTGTCTTTCCTTGTTTGGACTTCCAGAGGATCAAAAGAAAGTATTACCATCACGAGAGCCGAAGCCTGGGAGCCACATCACCATAAAGCAGTGCAAGGAAAAGCAATTGGCAAGATAATAGTGTGCATGAAGTCTTTAATGATAATGTTAGCAATGGACATATTTCTTTGCTGCAATGAAAAGAAAATTACAAAACATTCAAGCTGGAACAATGGTATCTGCTTCACTATGCCTATAGCAGATGTCATTTTGTATTTATGTATTTATTATTTACGTATTCATTTATTTATTCATCAACTATAGTAATATATATAATGCATATGTGTTTACCATGTCCATCTATCCATCCTTCCATTTATTATATCAGCACACGGTGGAGTGCTTCTCTGTGACGGTAGTAAAGTGGCGCTAATAATGAAATGATTTCCTTCAGATTCGATGTCACCTCTCCAGGCCCTGTCATGGGAGGCCAGTGAGGTGTCAGCCTGTCCAGGTTCATTTCAGAATATATCAAAACTGAAGCAAGGCACGGATGAGGACTCGAGTCAGCCTCCAAGGCGGCACCCGAAAAGGTCAGATTAATCACCGCTGCCCTGCCATGCCCAACCTCAACTCAGCCAGGGTGAAGAAACAACCCTCTTATAGGGACTGGAAGATGTGGAGAGTTTAAAAATAGGCTTCTGTTCAAAAAGTTGTGCAAAGTTTTCACCCCACTAATGTCACGTGGCAATGATAAATAAAATGTGACAACAGAAATCACAGAGCATTTCACAAATGCATGCTTTCTTTGACAAATAGCATCATTAGTAGCCTCTGAGCACAGTGTTAGCAGCACACATGGAGGCTTGCACTAATGGATCGCATGTGAATAACTCAATGTTTAGGAAATGCATTACCATGTAGTGCCACTTCAGCTCTGAAGCCTGCCGAGGCCCTACAATAGTGTGGAGGTGCTGGAATATATATGCAAATGTGCTTAATGTGTGCTAGCATGTATTACTGTATATCATTTTTGAGACTGGAAATATTTCAACAAATATGTACAGTATCAAGGTACCATTTGGGAAAGAAGAAGGATACCTATAAATGTATAGAGCTCCAAATTCATCTGTATTACACCAGAAGATAAAAATGGAGGCATATCATTTGTTTGTTGCTTGCTTTAGTATTTGACAGTGAGAGAGGGAGGAGGAAAGATTGCCACATTTGGGAAACTATTTCTCAGGACCAGGTCTTCGATCATCGCTCCGCACACAATCACAAATGATGACTCGCGCTGGAGATCCACATTATGTGTAAAATGGGAGGGTTTACTGATTGTCCACAAGGCCCCATTTATTAAGGCACCTGAAGCACAAGCCGACTCTTGACAGTTATGTCTCTATGGCAACAGTATAAAAACAACAGAGGCTCATTTATGTCTCTCCGGCCCCCTATAAAAACAACAGAGGCTCATAGTCAACGCACATGTGTTGGTAATGTGCACCATCCATCTCGCTGACAGCCAGGACCCACACACATCCCACTCGAAAGGGGGGGAAATGAAAATGTATCCTCTCAACCCAGCAGGTACAGGCCATGGTCCAGACTCGCAAAGAATATTGCTGAAGCTATATTTTAATTTATTTATCCTTTTTTTTTATGTTTAGATACACTCAAAATGCTGATCTCATATGTGTTTTATGGTGACATCTTATATCTCTATATAAAAAACCTTTCAACTATTTAAGATATTTCAATTCAAATGTATCCAGTTACCTAAAGATCTTAGCTTGCAAGGGCATAAACCCAAACTGGATTAACTGCTGGTGTAACCCCGACACCAACCTGGCCAATACTAATGGAGAAAGGATGTCCAATGAGAGTGATCAAGTTTTAACTTACGGGCAGTGTGGCATTGACAAAAGAGTAAATACTGCACAGAACCAGAGGGAGGGTCACACGTCAGAGTGACAGCCCCGTTAGCCAACCCTGTCAGTTCTGATCATCCTCCTCCTCTTGTTTAGTTCCAGACATGTGGAAAGGAGATGATAAGGTCAGGGCTAATGACGGTAACACTTCAAGTTAATTGCTGACCGATCTGAGCCATACATGTCACAGAATTAATTATATGTCGAAGAAAGTGTCTGTCTGTTTGCCTGGGATGTGCCTGGGAGGAAAGCAAAGAGTCCATTTCAACCTTGACTCATTCAAATAAGAAGATTGTTTGAGGTACATGTTTGGCTGTCCAGTTTTTTTCACTGTGTGTGTGCTGAGTGATCACACATGAAAACGCACGGTACACCTCAGCAGTGTGGACTGTGGTCCAGTGAATATGCATAAACAATCACATACAGCATATAACAATCTCTTTCAACCGCATATCCTAAATTGACAAGTCCCTCTATACAGCCTTGTGTATGTGTGTGTGTGTGTGTGTGTGCTCAGTATGAGCAAGTGTTTTTTCATGTGTACGTTCATTTGAAGTTTGTTTTTCAGAACCAGATATCAATCAAACATAAGCAGAACCAGTGACTGGGTGCATGCTGTGGAGCTTCTGGCCCGGGACAAATAATAATAATAATAATAATATAACAATCTAATATAATGATATAATAATAATAATCATTAATTTCCAGTGTGTGTCTGAGGCCCTTTAGTAAAAGAACAGCATACTATGAAAGTCTGTATATCACACTGCATAGCTCCCTTACTACTTTATCACACCATTTGCCTAGATGTATCATTTTTTGCACAAGGAAATTCATTTGGGGTTTTCCAATGATGTCCCATAATTAAACCGCACTATTGAAAACATGACGGCTTGGTTGGATAAACCATTAATGACTGTTTGTCATTTTGCTGTCTTTACTGGAAATGTGAACTCGGGAACTCAGTTAAATCCTTATGGACAGTAACAGCTAACAGATAGCCTGTTTGCAGAGGGGAGATAAGGAGGTTTCTCCGGAATTGCATTTTCACGAAAAACAGTATGGATATTTCTATTAATTTGTCGTTCAAGAAATTGAAAGGTTTGGCCTTCAGTTCAGTCTGGCAAACACATCATGTAGCTGAAGATACATGTTCTTCCTTTCATGAAAGGAGGATACATGCTCTTTCTATAGGTCTGTGTACCCTTTAGGTATGGTAAAGCAAGCCAATTTGATTCTCCAAATAATAACCCTTTGAGACGTAATGTATTTTGCCTAGCAGAGGTTGAGATGTGGGCACTGAGACATGACACTATTGGTGTCCAAACCTAATCAAAACTCTATTAATGCTACTGTAATGACTTCCTCAGGAAAATGAGATTGTGTACGAAGGAGAAACATCACTGAAGTGATTGTAATGTTGGATAACTAAGCAGCATGACACTTAATCTCTGTAACGGCTCCCCTCCTGTGTTTTATTAGGAAATAATGATCTGCTCGTCACAGAGTATAATGTTTAGCCTCAGGTGAGGGGACACTAAGAATCAGTAACCTCTGATGAGGAGAACAAAATGTTATAGGCCTATGAATCACATTATGTTGCAGGGTTATGCTGATGAAAGGAACACATAAAACATATAGTACCTCACAAATGTTCTACATAAATTAAATGTTTCCCATAAATCATATTAACTACTGTATAATAATTTAACCTTTCATGTCATCATGTTCAAGATACATCAAATTCATGCGTAAAACATTAAAGGCACTGCTGAGATATACTCACGCAGCTGTCCCACCATACCATCTCCAAGATCAACAGCCTCACACTACCGCCTCTCAAGCCTGAACATGGAGCTCTCAGTCATGGTGCCTTTAACTCTATTGCACCTAACACTGAATGACTCTAGCACTGAACATATGTTTGACATCTGAATAATAGTTTTCAAAATGATTCCACATATCTTCCTTAACACAAATATTCCTTAAATGGAAAACACTTGCTGTAACTGCAAATGTAAATGAAATGATAGGTTTGTTGTGTTCTTCATGTCCCTCCATAATTACACTGATTCTACTAGAGATGATGGGCCCTATTTTCATAGCACAACGAGCACCACGAGCTGGCTTTGCGCAGGACTAACCGCTCAGTAAAATACGTGGGATACCTATAGTTGCTCATTTCGTGGACACAGGGCAGGACGCAATCAAGCATGAATGGGTTGGGTAATTAGTGGGTGTGGCAATCAAGTCATCTTCATCAGCCAATCACATTGATTCAACCATACCTTGGTAATGTTGACTCAGAGCTCAGTAATTGTTCTAGAGTTCAGAGCAAACAACACATTTCTGGTCGTGAGTGGTTTACACCACGGAGATGGAGGTTCTTTAGGGGGAGGTGACAGTTTTGGGGCCGTCAGAAGAAACCGATTTAAATATGTAAATGTGACGAGAAAATGTGTCCTCTGAAATGTTTTGCCATCCACGATCCATGCCAACGTTGTGTAAAACAATGCCACAAAGACAGCACTGACTTCCTAAGGGCTGTAATGTGCTACCCGACCTCTCCAAGCATCTGAAATGCATTTTTAACAACGCAATATTCAATTGCCATTGCTGCTGAGTCATTGGTGTAATGTATGGCGGGATAAGCCAGGTGACGTTGACTTTAAAAGCAAGTTGGTTGTCTGTGCTTTTTAGAAGTTTCACGGAAATGGTGTTGCTTTGAAGGAAGTCATTTCTACATGGAACTCCCACGTCTGTGTGCGGACACACCCCAGCGCTGGGCGAACACACCATTGTTTGCGCTTAGGATCTTGCTCATGTTATGAAATTAGCTAAATGACTTTTCAGAGAATTAGCTTTAGGTCATGCACGGCAGACGGTCACGCGTGTTCCCAGCCGCGTTGCCCATCAATGAAACTAGGGCCCCATGTCTCCTCCTGCCTCAAGCCCTTCATAGGTGTTTCACAGCACCAGTGATCTGTCATCATTTCTCAATATGAATTAGAACGCTGAGAGGTAATACTAATTCCTATTTAAGTGGAAGGAAAGCAACACACTGCACCAAGCATAATGACAAACAGGTCGTAGAAAAGTGGAGTGCAGTAATGTGATATAATGTGATATTGTCTCATGTTGTTATGTACTCCTCATTGAACAGAGTTTGCTCATGTGGCACGTGTAGGAATATTTGTATAGTTGGTGAACATGGATTAATTTATGAGAGTACGATTGGCGTTATTCAGACAGTCCGTGAGAAAATGGGCGTGGTGCCAAACAGGTGACATGCTCTGGCTGAGTGAAGGTCAAATAGCGGGGTGAGGTCTAATTGGCCGTAGGGGTCAACCAAACAAAAGATAGATGGGTGGGACCAAATCACTTTTAAAAAGGTAAGCTCGCCATTCATACCGTAAGATCATCCATCGAGCATCTTCCTTTGAAAGCTTAGAGCCTTTCAATAAAGAATCCGCAGATACGCGCGTTCGGCCTGGTCTTCTGATTGCGAAATCTCGAATAAGTTGCTCTTTTATCCGCAACACATGCAACAGCTATTTGTTTCAACAAAATCTTCTGTGAATTATACGTTGCTGACAGTTGCAGACACTAATTCTATTTTCGATGACTATGTAATAAACACCTACCATTGTCCCACACTGCCCAAGACTTCTCAGATGATCCTTGGCCACTCACATGGGCAAATGCAACTACTTCCAAAAGAACAAGAGGTCAGTCAAAGGTGAAAGAGGCCAGCCCTCTGCACCTTTATTCTCGCTTCGGCGAGTCATCTGCTTGTTCCTGAGATGCAGATCAGGCACGTCCTGATTTAACTGTGGCTGATGCTGTCCCCTTTTCTGCATATGCAGTTGGCTGGAGCGCCGGCGGTGCGGTGCGGAGCGGGAACACTCACCCATCAGACGGCAGTCTCCTGAGCCAAGCTGACAGCAGGGGATGGTGAGTATCTCAGCCTCAGCCCTGCTCTCTGAGTCACCACGCCACCTCCACCACCCTCCTCCATCACCCTCCTCACCGTCCTCAGACCCCGGGGCTCTGATCGCTGTTCACCTCGAAACACCCCCCACCCCCCACCCCCATGGGACTCTTTAGCATCAATGTGGATGTGAAATTATGCGCAGCCAGGGCCCTCACTGTGCAGTGCCGAACATTAGCATAATGATTTATGAGTGAAGTCTTGCGCACTGGTTGTAGCTAAAATGAGGCACCTCAGGGCACGCCACTATGACATCGTTACATGTGGAGACTGCTTGGGAGTATTTCTGCAGAGACTTTCGTTTTCCTGTACATCACTGGGTGACAACCCATACAAACCTAATCACTCTAATTAGATAACACTCAAGAGAAAAATCCTTGCAAAGGTTCTTATTGCTCCTCTAAGATCAGCCTGTATCTGCTTCTGAACCATTGTTTTGCAACCGGAAGGATTTTGAGAGTTTAGGTTTTAGGGATGTTTGGCATCATCATCATCAAAGCAGCACTGAAGCATTTTCCCTCTTTCAAGCTTACTTCCTTAAAGCCAACAAACCTGCATTGCAAATAAGAGGCGTTCTTACAGTTTTGGGCTTGGATCACAACATTACATGGTGAATAGATTGGGTGAGGACAACCCATATCAATAACTACGATCAATGACCCAACACACCGATCAATGACCCAACACACCGATCAATGACCCAACACACCGATCAATGACCCAACACACCGATCAATGACCCAACACAATGCCACCACAACCAGCAATGCTGAATCATACAGCTTCCATCTTCACCCAGCCACTGACTGAGGGTCTGGAGAGTTTGGAGGACATAAGTGGCTCCAACAATGAATTTAATGCGTTTAGCGTCCAAAGCCCACAATTCTCTCCAGCTGATCTTCCTCTTCTCAACATTACGCCAGCCCTTGAGAAGCCTGAGAAGCGCCTACTGCTCATCTACTTTCCTAATAACTATAATATAACTATAAAAACTGATAAGTATTTCCTTACAATGTTGTGAAAGCTGGATTTAGAAAGCCATTCAGAAACCCCTGCTCCTTCATTTGATTGGGTATGGGTAAGTAAGCAGGTACTCATAGTAAGCTAATTAGCTAACTAGGTAACTGTAATAGAAATGTAGAAAACGGAACCCATGCCAAGATTGTTAGGCCCTTTAATCCCTTTGCTCTGCATCTTATTTTTACATACTGTACTTGAGTAACCTTAAGACATGAGTACTTTGGAAGAAAGGCTATTCCAAGGGCTCCAGTTCCAAGGATTTTTTATTAAGCAGCTATAGATGTAGTGAATATAGGCCAGTTTCGGCCCAACAGTCTTCTCAATCCCAGTTTTTTCAAGGTGTTTTGAACATAGTAGTATGATTCAGCATCATATTTAGGCAGCAAAGATGGATGGCAGAGAGCTCTGTGTGGTATCTGTTAAGGTATTAGTTAAAGTTAGTTAAAGCATACTTCAAAGATATTCAGTTGTCTGGTTGTACACCACTTCCCGGCAGCACTTGGAGATGGATATCGTAGGTGGATTCAACTCACTGTTAGCTTTCACCATGGTAATGGGCTAACAATAAGGGCCTCTAGGTGGGTGCATTCTAATTTTGTACCACAAAAGTAAATATGTGGGCCAAGGACATTTATTACATGGACAGAATTAATTTTGTGTACTAAATGAGTTTATTTTGTCCATCAAATGAAAAGTACACCAGTCATTTCAGTTCCTAATCGGAATAATCATCCATTTTGTTTTCTGTGTATGAAAGAAAGTGCTCTGTTTCAAGGACACAAAAGGAATTACAGATGTTACATGGTTTCATAATACATGAATGCATGTCTTACCACAGAATGTGTTATGTAAAGGTCTGGTATTTAGCAGACACTTGTATCCAAGGCGACTTACATGGGCATCCTGCAGCAGCCGGAAAACAAACCCGGGTGGTCTGCTTAAAACATGGTGACCGACACACCATTCATTATGAATACGAAAGGTCTGGTACACTTGGTGACCATTTCCATTGGTGCTGCAACCTTGATAGCTTTCATAAAAGGTAGGGTGGTTGAAAGGTTCGTAATGTAAACAAGTAGCCTAGGAGGGCACTTCATCTAGCATCTTAATTCCACTTAGATATGCATTTTTCAGTCCGTATATTTTGTACATTCAGCATGCTTGCAGCAACAGTCTTGAACTGTATTTTTGTAGAACCCATGTAAGAGTAACATATCTTAATATAAAATTAATAACATGACTTTGACTTCCCCGGGTTACATTTGGGCACTCACTTTTTGCAGTAGTTGAACAGAGCTCTTATTGAGTCTTGACACACTGTTTCCACATTCCACCATTGAGAGAAGCTATTGTCTGTGTGAAGGAATGTCAGACCCCAGACTCAAAATGGCCCGCGGACACAGATGGGCCTTACAGCCTGAAGACACACAGCCTTTATGGGAGAGAGCTTCCGACAAAACCCAATTAATGTCAGTGCACTGGAATGTATTTGCCATAATGAGAGCAGTCCAGAGCAACTGCTCATAACTCCATAAATACCACTTCATCCAAGTCAAGAGTTGAATCTAAAATGAGCACCATTAGCACAACATCTTCCAAAAAAGGCTTTGCGTGCTTGTGATTCTCTTGCCTCTTTACTTAGCCATTCTTCATCTCAAAATGGCATGTTTGCTGATTGCATTTCTTAAGTTAATGCTACTGTGAGATGAGATTTGCATTAGTGTGTTGTACAATTTAAATGTAATGTGAAACTTTTGGTTTGTTTTGTTTACATGCCCCCCAGTGCGGACTATGTATGTTCACAAAGTGGCATGCTGACATTCATGTACTGTATAACAAAATTCATAACAAAAGTAATTATTTTAGAATATTATGTTTGAACTTTTAATGAATATGGGACAAACTTAATTACAACATTAAGTCTGAACTGGTTTAATACCTACAAGGAAATAAATAGTAAACAGAAGTTCCACCTCTTAATATGCGCTTCAATGAGTAATCAGATGACTTTTTCTGGTTGGATTTTAGATTCTGTTTCAAATGACGACGCACCAGGAGATTGCATATCCCGTACCATACACCTTTTAGGATTTGAGATCAGGCGCATTGACTGGAAAATACGATACAGGTCATTATTAAACATTGGAAATCATCTTTTTAGCCTTGAGCATTGTAATACAAGGATTTTAATAATGGATATTTCAGGAATCGCTTTTTCTGACTTTAGATTTACAGAGACAGGCTGAACAGGTTTACTGGTGATGATCTTGGGTTATTTATGAACATACAAATTCAAGTTTTTGTTTTTTTGTTAAATAGTTTTGCTTTTTTCACAGATAACCAATCATACAGCTGCACAGATAATTGGGGCCTAGCAGTGCAGCTGTGTTGAAGCTCTGTTTCTACTTTTTCTTATTTCATCTTTTATATCTTCTTCTTTTCCCTCTATCTTCTGCCATTGGAGTCTATGACAGCCTCTGCAACTGTAAGGTAAAGGTTTTGAAATTTGGCACACTTACTGTAGGCCGCAACATGAACACTGTTTTCGTTTCAACCCGCTCCACAGGCGCGCATCTACACAATCTTTAGCTCATAAAAAAGAACGAGTCGTGCTTAGCTACCAAAAAAAAGTTCGTCGCTGACTTTCCAGTCAATTTTTGGTGCGTCTATGTTTTATGCCGAACTAGTTTCTTCAGAGCGCACAAGGATCTTGGTCGCGAGTGCTGGCACTTTTCGACACGTGATCGTTCTACACCAATGAGGTAGCTGCTTTTTGTCAACAGAATGGCAAGATGGCGGCTCCCGTGGTTAGATTCAACGTTACCGATAAAGAGGAAAACACCCGAACATCCTCAAAAGTGGGCTAAATGGATTCTAAATAGTGCTGTATACATAGCCGCGTCCCATAAGAACAATGAGGCAAATATACGATAATGTTATGCTTATGTTAAGTCATTTAGATCAAGTTTGACATACCTGGGAATACACCTTACTGACGATTTAACATGGACTGTGAACACCCAGCACACACTGAAGAAATCAAGGCAAAGACTGTACTTCCTACGTCAGCTGAGGAAGTTCATAGCATCAGCACCCATCAGCTGTGTGTCCTGACAGCATCATCACTTGGTATGGGAACTGTACAGCCTGTGACTGCAGTGCCGCATCATCAGAGCACCTCTCCCTATTCTGCAGGAGACCTACAAGAGAAGACTACGTACCAGGGCCCAAAGTATTGTAAAGGACTCCTAACATCCCTGACCATGGACTTTTCAAAACACTGAGGTCAGGCAAACGTCTCTGCTGCTACAAGACCAGAACAGAGAGACTGAGGAGGAGCTTCTTTCCTCAAGCATTCCGTATCCTGAACACACACAATGACTACATGCTTTACGTTAGTATTTCTATGTATGTGACAAATAAACCTCCTTCCTTGTATCAATAAAAGGCAGTAATTGTACTTATACCAATGACCATTTGTTCGTTCGTTCATTCATTCATTCTTCCACAAATTAAAACAACACTGATGAAGCATAAAAACTATCTTTATGAAAAATATGATATATAAAACTGTACAAAACTAAATAAGAAATAACAGATTAAGGACACTCAGTCCTCACTGTCAGTGTCAGGAGAGTTATCTTCCAGTTCCTCAGTTTCTTTTGTGTTGGCACAATTACAGCAACGACATAAGTCTGTGTAACACAGTCCTGCAGAAAAACAGGAACATCTTCCTGTCTCACAGGCACCTTTGCAGCCGCAGTGTATCACATGCAAAACACTGTCAGGGGCCGGATTTCTGGTCATCCAGGTGCAAGGTCCCATCCTCTATTTGCCAACCACATTCAGCAGGTGATGGAGCACTTATATTTTGTTTGCTGATGACACCTTGGTAATGTCAATGATACGTGTCCTGTTGCCAGTCCCTGTGAAAACATATAAACTGCATGGCAAATCTGTCTGCACACTTACAGCAATGACTGCCACATCAGTGTCAGAGCTCTTGATAATGACAGCTTTATGCTCCCGTGCAGCATGTTGTGCATGTAAAAACAACAACAGGTCTTCAACAACACGAACAGACTGTACACCCTCCTTAACAGTCACACAGTGACATTGATTTGTATGTGCGATGTACAAGCAGAGGTTTTTGCCCACTATTGTAAGGTCTGCATTTTTCCATGCAACATACAGGAATTCGGCAAGTGCTTCCTTATTTGTTCCTTCTGAGAGAAACTTTTTCCATTGGGTTGGGGTCCTCTGATCCGGGTCTAAGATTTGTATGCGTTGTGACCCTGCATCAGCTCTACGTGACCGTTCTAGGTTTTTGATACTGATGGGGGAAATCACGAGTCAGCCTCTTCTTCAACATATCCTGTCTGCAACACAACAAAACAGTGACAATTAAGAGTCACAGGAGTATCATGAAAAGCAGAGAGTGGTGGAGGTGGTACAAGACATAACAGGCTAGAACCTATCTGCCATACAGCACATTTAACACCAAAGATGCCCAAGAAAGGCACACAACATCACTAACCACACCACACACACCACACACACACACACACACACACACCACACACACACACACACACACACACACACACACACACACACACACACACACACACACACACACACACACACACACACACACACACACACACACACACACACCAGCTATTCTCCTTGTTGCCAACTGGTACATGTCTGTGCAAACAGCAAGACTTAAAAACAGTTTCTCAGGCCTGTCACACACATGTTGTGTAAAGCTGGACTTGCACATGACAAATAATAAGACTTGAGAGAAAAATGCATTGCAGTTACCTGTAGTTTGACGCATCAAGGCCTTCATTGGCTTTCACCAGTTCAATTAAGGCCTTCCTCAGCTGGCCCATGCATCCTCGGGAATATTTTCAAACTCCACATCAACACAGTGTTTGAAGTTCTCAGCCATGTCTCGAGACTCACCCTCCAACCCGAGCCACGTTTGTAGGCTTGTCCTGTATGTATTCCATCGTGTAGTGGTGAAATAATGTACCTCCTCGTGCTTGACTGAAGTAATATGCATAAAACAATGTTTGTTTTTTGATTTATTAAGACATTCCGGTGTATTTTCTTCGTCTTCCGTACTGCACGACGAAGGCATGGTGGACGCCATCTTGCAACTCTGTTGACAAAAAGCAGCTACCTTATTGGTGTAGCATGATCACGTGTCGAAAAGTGCCAGCACTCGCGACCAAGATCCTTGTGCGCTCTGAAGAAACTAGTTCGGCATAAAACATAGACGCACCAAAAATTGACTGGAAAGTCAGCGACGAACTTTTTTTTGGTAGCTAAGCACGACTCGTTCTTTTTTATGAGCTAAAGATTGTGTAGATGCGCGCCTGTGGAGCGGGATTCGTTTTCTAAAGGACTTTTCGTGGTTCATGTTGCGGCCTACTGGGGACAGTCCCAAGTTTCATGTCTGCGCCTTGAGCTCTCTAGCACCACCAATGGGTCACATTGTTTTTGCACTTTTTAAGTGAAGACAATGGAAGTGATGACAATGCTTACGAATTAATAATGGAAGCGATGACAATCAAGGGATAATGTATTGTCCGGTTACTTGCCAAAACGATAGAAGACATTCCTCCAACATACCTCTTTTTAATGATTTAGTTGCCGTTTCGTGATTCCCATTTAGAAATAAATAGTTCTTCAAGCAAATAGAACTTTTAAGTTTCAGGTGTTGCGTAGCAACCCATTACTTGCTGAATTCAAATTACAATGAGTCTGTTACGTTAAATGACCGGACTACTTGCGGAATGATATGAAAGATGTGAATTAGAAGCACAAAACCCGTTGCCAATGACAGCGGTCAATATCTTTTTGCAGTGGTCATTATCAAGAAATATCAGACCTGCGAACGTTGGGGTGGCCCATTCAAATCAACAGAACTTTTTGGAACATTCTGAAGAGCCGTATAATAAGAATTAATAATGGATGTGATGACAATGCTTACGAATTAATAATGGAAGTGATGACATGAGTGTCGATTGAATGATTAGTAATTCAATTCAATTCAATTCAATTGTATTTATTTAGCGCCATAACAATACAATTGTCTCTAGGCGCTTTGAGTAATGAGTAATAAATTGTCAATTGATTTGATCATCTTTTTATTTGAAACTGTTGAATCATCATTCATAATTCCCAACTGACATTTATCGTTTACAGCTAGCATGTTTTGTCAGTTCTGCCCTTATCGTGCCCTTATTATCCCTCATTAGGTGCCCCAAAGGTAATCCCTGAACTTCTCCCTGATGGCCCATTTCCAGGCTAGCAGCTTTATTTTAAAGGAACTATCATTTTGGTAATTTCTCTGTGTAGGATGCAAGCTTTGACAGGCTATGACTCCTTCCTGCTGGCCCTGAGCCAGCACTGCTCCCAAGCCCTCAAAGCTGATAGGGCAGGGAGAAGTCAGCATAGGCCAGGATGGGGGCTAGTACCAAAGCTTCCTTTAGCAGGTCAAACACATCACGGCACTCTTGGGTCCAGCCCACCCCATCACCGGATTTCTTTGCAGTTGCAGAATCCTGGGACTGGAAATACTGGAAACAATTGGCACCGCTGTATGAGCCTTTGAAAGGTGGCTGGTGCATCGCATATACCGAAAGGACATCCAGTCAAATCCAGAGAGGCCCATGGGAATGGTGGTCCTGTTGGTCAATTTCAACTTGCCAATATCCACTGGCCAGCTCGAATGTGGACTACCACTCTGCCTTCTGGTGAGGGTCTTTTTGATCTTCATGTGTGACTGCGTTCATTTTACGGTAGTCCACACATAATCTCCAGCTGCTGTCTTCTTTACCTGGACTACTGGGGTAGCCCACGGGTTCGAGCTTTCACAGACCACTCCACTTTCCAGCATACCCTGGATGAGTGTTCTCAACTCAAGTTGGATGGAGCAGGGCAGTAGCATGGTGAGGCAGCATCATTCAGTATCAGCATTTGTCCTTCTGAAGTCATCGTCATGTGAAGCAAACACAGGGCTCCATTTCATCAGTCGCTGGATGAGGTGATGCTGTTGATCTGGGCTCAGGCCATCTCCGTTAAGATGGAGAACAGGGTGAGAATCTGAATGTGAAGGGCGCAGAGGTGTTAGATACTGCTCGGATTGCCACTTCTACAGTCCCAACCCTGCCCTTCTGCAGGTGAGACAAGGGATTTAGATGCTACCAGTCCTGGATGCTTACCCTTGGCCAGCCCCTCTCATCATAGCCAACATACTGTATGGTGTATGCAGGCCATTGGCTGTCCGCAGAGTCAGCCATGGGGAGTCGTCAGCGCCGTGCACGTCAAGATCAATAAAATATTTTCTAAAGAAGGCTTTATTCACTAGCTTGACATCATCCAATTGGAGAGCCCCACCTCCTGGTGAAGCCCAGATAGGTCCCAGCAGACAGCTGATATGTTAACACAAGGTGATTGGCTTATAGTGGAGCAGGGGACATCTGTTTATGCAACTTCCTGATGATGGAAGCACTCAGACACTTTAGCTGCTCCGCCATTTCTTGCTGCAACTCTGCCTGAATATCCCTTTTCAATTGAGTAAAGTCGGGAGGTGGCCAATTTAGGCGTGCCAGTTGGTGGGGTCGTAAATGTAGTCACAGCCCGTCCAACCCAAATGTGATCTTTGCCTTGTCTGCAGCTGAAGAACCTGGAGCACCACTGAGTGGACACTGCTTGCACCATCACCATACTTCTTCTGAAGAGCTTCAAGCAGACATTTTGGATCAGCCTCTTCCTCAGCCTTTAACAACCATGCCTGCCACCTTGCCTCCTCATCTCAGCTTGCTGAGCTGTTAACCCCTAGGCCCTTCTACTTGTGATGATTTCCATGCATTCAATTTGTCCCTCTCCCTATTAAATCTTTGACATCCAGGGCCCACCCATAAACCAGCGCTCCAGCACATGTGCCCTCGCTGTAGCAGCATCTTGTTCAGTCCTCTGGCTAGTCACATGACCCTGGGGTAGCGACGCGGCTTTGTGGTGTGCGCTGAAGATGGGATCCTGCCGACTACACCAGAAAGAAAGATGTCACCCGCAGGGGGAGCCCTGCGACTAAACCACCACAAAAGGCCCCAATGGCAGAACATCACCACACAGCCAGGCAAGCAATTTGTAATTACACCTTTATTATTTAAGCAATAAATATTCAATGGGAAAAAGGCCCTTGCAATAAAAAAGTCCAATAAACGCCCTGTGGCAACAAATCCAGCAAGCCAAGCACCCGTTCCACGTTCAAACAGCAGGTCTCTTTGCCTGTAGGTTCAAGCTAGAAAGGCCAGGTCCAGCCTCCTGTCCACCAAAGTGTCCCCATCACCCAAGGAGCAGTCTCTTCACCTGTGCTCATGTCCGTAACAATAGTCCGCCTCCAGTCATTTTACATTACATTTAGTCATTTAGCAGACGCTTTTATCCAAAGCGACTTACATATGTGCGACTTACAATGTATACATTTTACATTGATGGCACACTGCACATCAGGAGCAATTAGGGGTTCAGTGTCTTGCTCAAGGACGCTTCGACAGGGAATCGAACTAGCAACCTTCTGATTACTAAACGACTTCTCTACCACTGTACCACTGTCGCCCCGTCAGCACCAGAGAACACACCGGTCTCCCACTGTGAGAAAGGCAGCAGTTAAAACCCCAGTACAAGTAAGCAATGGACATGCACTCACTCTTAAACCAGCAAGTCTTAGATATGGCCCTTCAAAGGACAATAACAAGCGCTGAGTGAGGTGAGGGTAGTGGTGTTACCCGCGATACTGATGCTTCTAAGCTTGTGCCAAAAATGTGAAGCATGTCCCTTTGGAGCCCTTTGGGGTATTGTTTTGGCGAAACCACGTCACCCCTGACATTCGAAACCTCATTCCAGACTGCTACTTCATTGAAAAGGTTGAATTTTGGTGGAATGCTTTGGCAATATCTCTTGAATGCATGGATTGTTGTCAGTGTTTGAGTTAGTTGGGGATTTGGAGTTACTATTGTGTGATAGTAGTATATTGATTGATATGCAGCCAGTAACTTGTAGACAACTGTAATTTGATTTCTTTAGCTTATACGCTATGATTTCCATGAAATATAAGCTTAATTATTATATCAATTCATGATCACAGATCATTTTGTAACATGTTTTTCACTTGTGTCAGGATGGCTTACTCCACACAGATCACTGACTGATCAGATGCTTAATATTATTATATTATATTATAGCTATAGGCAGGCATTGCCAAAGTCCTCGCATTACTATGATAAAGCATTACTATACTATTAAAAGCTAGATTATACATGAACAGTTTTAATTTAATTATATAATAACTGTGTATCTTAACATTTCTTTATTTGACAGGAATTTTATGTGTTTGCATGTTAATGCATCTGGCCTTTGTTAACTCATAGGCCCATCACAGCACATCTCAGCACTGTCACTGTGCCAAGAATTTGTATTTAATTCCCATTGACCAGCAGGGGTCCCAAGCAAGGTTAGAATAGTTTTCAATTTTCAATTTTTTTATTTTGATAATATGTCTGAATTTCAGTCTGAATTTCCGTTTAGTTTTAGTTAGTTTCAACAGTGGGTTTATTAGTTTCTATTTAGTTTTCATTTCATTGACTAATTTATATTTTGTTTTAGTTCATTATAGTTTTACTTTTAGTGATTTGGGCAACATATTTGTCAAGGATTAGTGCAGTGTGAAAAATAATCTTTATATCATTGAAGACATAATTTCAAGACTAAACCCACATATGCAATACATTTGTTTCAGACTGAAACCCTAAGGGTTTCTACATTTTCCAATTGTATGCATTTAATAGAGGTGACTATATCATCAGCTAGATAACTACCTTTCATATCATGCAAATCAGAATCAGAATTATTTTTATTTTTATATTTACACATACAGGAAATTAACTTAACAAAATAGCAAAAATAAGAATAAAAGATAAATGTTTTACAAGATAGAATAATAAATAATTTGGGCATGTGCAGGGCTAAGATGCAGTGAAATGGAATGCGGTATATAAATATTTTACACTATAGTGCATTTGTGTGAATGTGTATCTATGTGTGTGAGTGTGTGTGTGTGTGTGTGGGGGGGGACCCAGAGTCAGTGTGATGCAGGTGGCTTGTTTGTGAGCCCCACAGCCGGGGGGCTCACTGCTGGGGAAAAAACTGTTCAGGTGGCGCAAGGTTTTGGTCTTGATAGCCCGGAACCTTCTGCCGGATGGGAGTCTCTGAAATATCAGAGCGACGAAAATCTGAAATATCAGCGATGATCTTGCCTGCTCTCTTGCTGGTCCTGGAGTGGAACAGGTCTAGGAGAGATGGCAGGTCGCAGCCGATGACCTTCTCGGCTGACCAAATGATCCGCTGCAGTCTGAGGTGAGGATGGACTCAATGATGGCTGTGTAGAACTTGACCATCACTTTCTGCGGCATGTTGAATTTCTCCAGCTGCCGAAGGAAGAACATCCTGTGCTGGGCCTTCTTGAATGTGGAGGTGATGTTCTCCGACCACCTTAGGTCTTCCTTTCTGTAGGCGGCCTCGTCCCCATTGGAGATTAGTCCAATGAGGGTTGTGTCATCCGTAAATTTCAGGAGTTTGACAGAGGGGTGGCTGGAGGTGCAGTTGTTGGTGTAGAGGGAGAAGAGTAAAGGGGAGAGCACACAGCCTTGTGGAGTTCCAGTGCTGATGGTCCGGGGCTCCGAGACAAGCTTGCCCAGCCTCACGCGCTGCTTCCTGTCTGACAGGAAGTCAGTGATCCACCTGCAGGTGGGCTCAGGCACGCTCAGCTGTGTTAGCTTGTCTTGGAGGAGAGCTGGGGCGATAGTGTTGAATGCGGAGCAAACAGGATCCTGGCGTAGGTGCCGGGGGAGTCAAGGTACTGGAGGATGAAGTGGAGTCCCATGTTGACTGCGTCATCCACAGACCTGTTGGCTATGTAGGCAAACTGCAGTGGGTCGAGGAGGTGGTTGGTGACGGCCTTGAGGTGGGTCAGCACGAGGCGCTCAAAGGTCTTCATTACCACAGAGGTCAGGGCGACTGGTCTAAGGCCTGTGATCCTCTGCTTTTTGGGAACAGGGATGATGGTGGATGTTTTAAAGCAGGCAGGTACCACGCATTCGGCCAGTGAGGTGTTAAAGATGTCCGAGACTGGGTCTGGTCCAGCTGCTTGGCGGGGGTTCTGTCTTTTTAACAGCTTTTTGACATCCCCCTCCTGAATGGAGAGAGGTGTGATGGGGGGGAGGGGGCTGTCTGGGATCATTTTGTGGGAGAGGGTGGGTTTATCCAGGCTGGGAAGAGTAGGTGTGATAGCTGTGGTGGGGGCAGGGTTAGGACCGGCCCATTGTCTGTCGAATCTACAGTAAAAGTCATTCAGGTCATTTGCAAGTCTAAGCAAGTCTTTGCAAGTCTTTGCAAGTCTTTGCAAGTCTAAGGTCTTCCATAGAGTGGGGGGATTTGGTTTTGCAGCCTGTGATCACCTGACGGCCTTTCCAGACTGACGAGGAGTCATTTGGCCTCCTTAATCTCCTTGCCAAACGAGTATTTAGCCAGTCTGAACATATCCTTGTCCCCACTTTTAAAAGCCTCCTCCTTCTCCAAACGAAGCTGTTTGAGTCTTGCAGGGAACCAGGGCTTGTCGTTGTTGTAACTCACCCTGGTGCGTGTTGGAATACATATGTCCTCACAGAAGCCCAAGCTCGCCGTCTCACGATGTGGGATGTAGGCTGCTGGAACGTGGTTGCAGGTAGGCAGGAGCACACACAGCGCAGGAGATAGTGGCTTTCTTATAAAAATAGCTATTTATTTACAATCACAGGGACTCAAACCCCAAAACATAGATACAAAACCAGGGTTATCACAACCCCAAAACATATAAACAAAAAACAGGGTAATCACAACCCCAAAACATAGAAACACACACTGAACAAAACTAAAGCTCTAAAACAGGCAAGGTACACCTCTGTACTCACAACAGGTTTCGTCTATGTAGGCCTACCTGCCTCAGCTTTCTTCCAGCCTGTCCAGCCTGTCCAGTCTGTCTCTCCCTCAACAATAAGGTGCACCTTTTAACAAGGCAGCCCATGGGCTAAATTGGCCCAATCAGTCCCAATTGGACCCATCCACCGATATGGGGGAACCTGGACCCAACCATTCTGGTGGGGGAGTCCAGCCCTTCTCCCCTCTTGACCTCCGCACAGCAGGTTTAGAAAGTTTAAGTTTCTGTCTGTAAGCCGGGATCAGATGAATAAGAGCGTGGTCGGATAGACCCAGAGCAACACGTGAAACTGCATGATAAGCCCTGCTGATGGTGCTGTAGCAGTGGTCCAAAGTATTCTCCTCCCTGGTCGGGCATTTGACTAACTATTTGTATTTGGGGAGTTTGTGAGTTAGGTTGCCCTTATTAAAGTCTCCAATGACAACAGGAGAATATGTATTCTCTCTCCTACTCTCCACTCCTAGTATCTGATCAGCGACGTTGAGCCTCTCGTATGTCAGCTTGTGGTGGGATGTAAACTCCCGCCAGAATAAAATAAGTGAATTCACGGGGAGAGGAAAACGGTCTGCAGGTGATGAAAAATGATTCCAAGTCAGGAGAACCGGATTGTAAAATCAGTTCAAGTCACTTAGAAACAAATCCCTCCGCCTTTTGCTTTGTGTGACAGAATCCTATCGTGGTCCGCACGTAACAGCTGAAAGTCAGCTGTGCTGCAGAGTCCGGTGTAGATTCAGTCAGCCACGATTCCGTAAAACACAAAACAGAAGAAAGAGAAAAGCCCCTATTAGTCCTGATGAGAAGGTGTAGTTCATCAATTATGTTGCACAGTGAGTGGACGTTGGAGAGGAGAATACTCGGTAGAGGCGACCGCACACCTCTCTTCCTAAATCGCACCAGGGCTCCAGCGCGTGTTCCTCTCCATCTCCGTCTCACTGTGTGGCCAAGGCCGTAGGTCTAGTAAATCCACAGAAGAGGCAAGAAAGTTGGGACATAAAAAAGATGGTGTTGAGTCCCTGATGTTAAGTCTGCAACATCACCATAGCAACACAATAACAACATAAGGAAATACGAAAACAAAGTCCGAGTTGAGTCGTAATAAACTGAATTAAAGACTAAAAGCAAATACAGTTTGTGACAATAAGACAAAATAATCTGAGTTGATTCGCAATAAACAGAATTAAAGACTAATTAAAGACTAAAAACAAACACAGAAGTGTGCACCAACACACCCAGGCGGCCATACGAGGCGCCATCACCATGACAACAAATGAATCAATGAAATCTTCCATTTAAACCATTTAAGATTATTTAAAAGTGTTCTTACCGAGCTAGAAACTAGACAACCAGGGCAACCAGGAAGCAATGTTTGCTACAAAGTTTAATTGCACAAAATGACATCAACAACCCAGTCTCATGTTCAAAGTGATCACAACCACTTGCAGATAGCTTCACATAGACATTAAACAATCCTGCGATAAATGACATAAACGGAAGAAGGGCTTATTCTGATATCAACGTATCTTTAGTGAGTAAGGGGGGAGAAGTCGATTCGATTCGATTAACGATTCGACTTAAATGTTAAGCGTCCATTCCTACAGGACACCATACAATTAAATAAACGCTCCAGAAATGGTTTTCACTGTGAGTGGGAATGGTGTATTGTATGTGCGGGTGGGGGGGTGGGGGGTGGGGGGGTTGTGTAGTCATTTTGCTTGAAATTCCGATCCCTATGTCATACGACTTTGAAATGTCTAGTAACCCTAACAACTTGGCAAGACGTAACGTTAAATAAACTGTGGTTAATAGACGGGTGCTCTCAGTCTCAATACACAGGTTTGTTTTAAAAAATTACATAAAATACTGTAATAGGGTTTCTATATGTAGTTAATAGTCTGGAAAATACGGTATAAAAACTGTGAGGAAACTCTGTGGGTAAATCAGTGAGGCAAGAAGATTCGGGCTAACATCATCACCATGTGATATTAATGAGGAAATTACTAAATAATCAAAGCGGCTTTATTGTAGATAATGGCATTTTCATGGACCATAATAACACTGACATAATCATATGGGATGATGTTGCTTCAGGATTATTTTATGTGAAGTGATTTACCTTAACTTGTCTTCTTTTATACTTAATATAATAATAATAAATTGTGAACCTCTTTAGCCTCGCTGGACAAGTCACATACACCGAAAACATCTATGCAATGAACTGATGTAGTTCTAAATGAAGCTCCTGGCCACATCAATCCTCAGACACAAGTCTATCTATTTGTGGGATTGCTGCTTCCTTTGTCTTCAGTCTTATCTTTGAGATCTTGCTCTAGACATCCATTTACTAAAATATGGATCTCCCTGTGGCAAAAGGCTGAATTGAATAGCTTTGCCAAGTCAAAAAGGACAGATCATCTACTTCCATTTGCAGTATCTGTCACAGATAATTACATTGATTGAGAGTGAGCATGTTTCTGAGTGCTGAGTGAGAATGGGCGGCGGTCGTCACATCAAAGCCCTGAGCCCGGCAGCACGAGCAGCCAAGCATGCAGACACTGGATGCTAAAAAAAAAACAGCTTTCATGCACATTAGTATTTGGGGTTTCATTTCTTCAAGCTCCTCACAGCAGATAACTGTTGTTGGTTCAAAAAATGGTCTAGGTGCACAGATACAGTGTGTTTGTGTGAGCGTGCGTGTGTGCGATCCAGACAGGCAGAGAGAGAGAGAGAACGAGAGAGATGTGCAGGGATAAACTGAAAAGGAGTCAGTAATAAGCTATTACTGTGCTGTTTGATGGTCAGCTGTTTTTTTTTTTTTTTTGCGAAACAATTAGCTCTTATCTCTTTTGACCTTGAAGGACATAGTGTCAAACATACATAATGTATGCCGTATTGGACTGGCATTATCTTGGTTTGGCACATGTTGGCTGCAAACAAAAGATGGAGCTTCCTTTTTTGTATCTGAGCCCTGACAGTTAGCGGGCCCCTCTATCCAAAGGCTCTCATTATCTTATTTTCAGGATGGGAGAGCACACACCACTCACTGAGCTATTTGGGCTGGGACTATGTTTGGTGTGAGACTGGGCTTGCTCTGAGCATGTCCTTTTTTTTCTTCCTTTTTTGTTTAGTTTTGCCCATGGAGGACAAAATGGTGGAATTATAAGCCCAAGCAGCTGGTTTCGGAGAAAACCATGCTATCAGTGGCATTCATCTAAAGCTGTAGTGGCTTGCTGGTTGAAAATAGAATGGGGCTGGGGGTGCTTTTGCTCCGAGGATGTGAAGAGCTACCAGACACTGGCTGCCGGGAGGCTCCGTGGCTCACAAAGCTCCAATGAACAGGAGAATGGGGGAGGGGACCAGCGTCTAAGCAAAGCATCAATGCCTCTTTTAAATCTATCTCTGCCACTCCTGTTGACGTTGGAGCAGTTTAATCATGGGAAAAAAAAGGTTAGCACAAATTAGGGCTGAGTGAGGAAATACTGTAATATAATATAATATATTATGTTATATAATATTCTCTCAGATTCAAAAGGTTTTGCCTTTGTCCCACAAGAAAAAAAGGGCTAAAGAAACCAATCCGGGTTTTGCATAAAGCCATTATGGATCACCAGTTTTCTTCTCACACTGGCCTTTCTCCAGGCCACACTGCCAGCATTCTTTAACTTTAAAATGGGGGCAGTGCTTCGTGAGCGATGTGTACCCAGTGTACTATGAAATGCACTAAATGCCGAACAGTGAATACTATCCACACTGCTTTTCAAAGATTTCTGTTGGCAGCATGTCTTACATTATTCTACAACAGAAAACACTTGGGGCTTGAGGACTGCACGGTGACAGAGATTATATAAGGAGCAGATATAAGCCATGAGATTTTGGTGTAAAAACCTATTGTATAAGAACCTGTTTCGGTCCAGTGCTGCTGGTGGTCTTGAAGTGCTTTCAGTGGTGTGAGAGAATACCCAAGTGGAATATGCTAATCTGAATCAGTCAACTCTTATTTATTTATGCATTTCAGGCACACCAAACTGTCTAGACCTTGCAATGTCAAAGCTAAAGCAGAATCATCACAAGGAAGTCAAATATACAAAAGAAGTACATAGTTAATTAATGATGATGTTCAGCAGTGTGAGAGATTATACCATGAAAACATGTTTATTTCTGTGGAAACTCTTCGCCTCTGGTAGCTGTGTGCAATCTTTAAGTAAGTAATTAAGTAACCTCAAGTCAAATTGTACCCAACTGCAAGTAGAGCTTGTCTGTGCTCCTGGGACACCAGTGCAGTGCACTCTTCACTCAGATTCTTGCTTTGCTACACCTGACAGAGCTCGTCAGTACTCCTTATGATTAGCAACACACACCTGTTTTAGGTCATGCATCCGTTCAGTAGGGGGGAAATAGAAAACGTTTAGTGCAGTTGTGCCCAATGAATAGTAATAGGAATCCTTTTTAAAAGAAGGATTAAGAAACCTTGACACACCTTTTTTATAACAAAATCACCCTCTCTAAAAGAGAGAGTGGGTTGAAAGTTGACCACCACCTTTTTTTATTACACACTAGCGTCCTAATGTGAAAGGGCAACAATCTGTGCCAAAGCGAGGAATCGGGAATAATTATTTTTATTTTTTAAAGACTTTTTAATATGTTTTTATTTCCTAGTTTCACTTGCTCATTCTCTCACTTAATGCGGCCGCTATGCAGTGCAACATATTTGTTTGGTTCAAGTCCAACAGACATCAGTGCATGCTATGAAAACCATAGGACAGAGAGAAGAGGTGTGTGACATTGAAAAGTGAATGACAGGTAAGGAAATGTACCCTCAAATGTACCTCAGCTCATCTCTCTGCAATTAGGTTGTATTCTACATTTTTATACAGAACATACAGGCTAATAAGATCAAATTCATTATGAGACAACTTACAGAAAATCTATACTGAGCATCTAAACAAGGCTTTTTATTGTAGCATGCAAGGCTAGCACGCATCCATGTGTGTGTGGGTGATGTAAGTAGTTCCCCTAATTCTGTGTGTTCAATGCAAAAGTCTAAATCTGTGCCTTATGTTCTTGTTTTGGAATGTGCTTGTGTCTCCCTTTTTGTGTTAATGTCAGCGTGTATGTCCGTTAGCAATTTCCAGTCTGTTCAATGCATATAGATGCCTGTGTGTGGGATCCTGTGTGGCCAGCGTATTTGTCCACCTTTACCCACCGTGCTTTGTCAAAATTAGACGTCCTTTGTGTTTCGTCGAGTCTGCGTGTGCTCCTTGGCCAATGAATGGCACTCTCGAGATTGCACAGTGTTTGGAGCACAGGAGCTGCATAAGAACCTCATCTGTGTCAGTCTGTATTTCTTCTGGGCCAGATTACTATACTATGATTCTGACTGTCTATATCATGCATCTACGTTTTTCACACAACACGATCACTATTTCAACAATTCTAGTTGTAAAAACAGCTTTATGTGGTTGGTGCTACTAATTCAAGCTACATTACTGAACTCTCACTGACCCACTGTGAAATGTCAACCCATATGTTTCAGTAGCCAGCAGTGGCGGCTGGTGAGTTATTTTTGGGGGGGGGGGGCGCAATCATAGACATATATAGACTATAGGCGCAGTTGGGCAGTGCGATTTAAATAGCACTCCACAATGAGAAAACAAAAACACAAGAGAGGTTTTGAGTAGAATATATTAAAAAACAAAATATTTATTTCATGAAAACACAGTGCTCAACACTGTCCACTAACAACTCTCAACAAAATGTAAAATTAGGCATGAGAGGTTTAGAGCAGAATGGTTTAAGAAACATTGGGTTGGGTTCCAGAGGTTTAAATATTGGGTAGTAGAGGTTTAGAGTAGACTAGATTCAGAAACATTGTGTAGTTTAAAACAGTAGATAAAAAAAACCAAAAAAACACAGGGTGTGGAGGTTTAGAGCAGAATAGAGTGAGAAAGACTGAATGATACCAGTAGTTTAGAGCAGAATAGATTCAGAAATACTGGATTATACTAGAGGTTTAGAGCAGAATAGATTCAGAAACACTGGATGATACTACATGTTTTCGAATGCCAATTTGGTACCCTTCGTCCAACTGCTCTGCAATACTCAGTCTTCCAAAGAGGCTTAGCTTCAGGCTGTTAGTTAGATGGCTGCGGCAAGATTCGTGCTTCTTACATTTATCGTTAAAGTGCTTTAGATCCCTCATCCCCGTTGCAGTCCAGATTGTTTCAGTCCCAGGACTTTGGAACAACAGGCAGGGAAAACAAAAAAACGCATCACTCACTGAACAACCAGCTAACCAGCTCCGGTTAGCATACAGGCTTGAGGAGAAGCTACGGGTGTACGTCCTCCCGCGGTCGATGCTCTGCTGCTGCATTTTTAAATCCGGACGTTCGGGTCCCATGTCTTTCAGTCTCTTCTTATCGACATCTGATCGTCGATTCGAAAGTTTTCAGTCGGCATACTCACAGAATCAAAGTCTCTGCTAGCTATGTTGCTCTGGTAGATACGTGAGATGTATATGGGATGTGAGGGAATGATAAAGGTCTCTGATTCGACGAATAGTCCAGTCGCGTTGAAATAAAAAACGATGTCACTGGTCAGGGCGCAAAATTTTGCGCCCCAGGATCGAACTTTCATCCGCGAATGAGAAGCTGTCCTTGCTCAAATGTTGCAGAAAAGTATGAGAGCTCCCATTGACTTCCATTTGGCCGGCGCCCCTCCAGGGAGGAGGGGCTTATCTCAGTGATAACGAATGGCAATATATTATATTTGGTCACATTTAAGTGGTTGTTGGCAGGGGCTTACGGTCTCCCACACACATGTAACGCGTTAACACAGTACAGTTCCTATTTTAATTGTTTGGTATATAATGTTTTTTTACTTTTTTTTTTTTTTTCCAAAATTTTAGGAGGGGCGGCGCCCTTGCGCCCTGTATTGACGCACCGCCACTGGTAGCCAGTGTTAGCAACACAACATATTTAATGAACAGTGAAAACAAAACTAATAAGAATTATCCTATTTGTCGACAGAGAAATTGCGCTCCTTCTCACTTTAGGCCTATCTTCATTGCCACTTTATTGAGAGACTTTTTGTAGAATGGTAAATGGAAGAACGACATGTTGATCAGAAATCTAAACTGAGACAGTAGGCTACTGTAGTAAAATACACAAAAATATGACTTTTATGTTTCACTTCTATGGCCCCTAATGATAGGCCTGTGCAGTGTAGAGCATAGGTGCATAGCCTACAAAGCCATTTGGTCACATATTTTTATACAGTTAAATGATCTGTCAATTTAGTAACTGAGTGGTCAATGTGACGCAATCAAACTGTGTAGAGATTAGATTAGATGAGCCTGCCAGGCATTGAAAACCAAGATGCCGGTTACAATTCAAAGAAAGAAGTCGCCTTGAGGAAGGAACGCCTTCCTCAAAACAATTTCCATGAAAGGCCTACCTTTTAGATCAGACACACCCAAATGAGGTGTAGGTCTGCCCTCGCAAGCTTTTAGATCTGTGCTCATGTTATGCAATTAACAAATCAATGTGCGCTGGAAATCAAAAAATGACTTTGTTGTGCGTAAGAACCTGCGGTGTGCGCCTATTAAATTGTTACGTGTTAGAATGGTTTGTATGACAGACTTATTCAAGTGAAATCAAATAAAATAAAATATTTGTAAATGAAATATAAAGCCTGTTGTGAGAAAAAAAAATATGAAATAGTGAAACATGGCAGCTCCAAAAACCTCTGTTCTAACGATTATGTACACAATTGATGGGTCTATGTATTATAGCTTTGTTTCAACTCTGAGTTCCAGTCCCTTTAGCCTAGAGGTGCTGGTGCTAACGCTCACTCTAATTGGCCGTGCAGCAGGGAAAAGGGTGAAAATCACTGTTCATCAGTCATTGCTTGTGGAGCAGTTCTATTGACCGAAGAAATCAGTCTCTTTGTTCTCTTGGTGGGCAATGGTGCGTGGGAGGGAGGGAGGGAGGGGGCAGGGTGGTGATGTGGCTCCCCAGGCAGGGTCATACCATTCCCCTTCACATCACAGAGGTAATTATCTACAATCAGAGGGGCTCTGGAGAATCTATAGACCCTTAAATGGCCTTCCTTATGGGGGGCTTCACCTGCTCCAGTGAGCCTCGTGCCCCAACCCTTTATCGCCACACTCCTGCCAACCTTGACCTTGTTGTTAATGGCAACGATTGCAGAGGCCAATAGTGTGAGCCAGAGCCAGGCCACAAGGAATTGAAGGGAGTCACAAGAAAGTAATGAGGAAATCACCAACCACAGAACCAGCCCAAAATTGGAGCGCTGTGTTTGCTCTAAATTTCTCAGAGCATGAGACAGGATTGACCGTGTATCTATTGCTCACTGCCTGTATACTCGATGTGAGCGTGTATCAGTCTGAAAGTCTTAACAGTTAAGTTGAGATGTATTTCTCTCTCTCTCTCTCTCTCTCTCTCTTTCTCTTTCTCTCTCTCTCTCTCTCTCTCTCTCGCTCTCTCTCTCTCTCGTTCTCTCTCTCTCTCTCTCTGTCGCTCTCTTTATGTGTGTGTATTTAACACTCCGATTTTTCCATCCATTTGATTTGGTCAGCCTGGAACGACAGAGGAGCAGGGCAGAGAGAGCAGGGCCAGGGCATTCATTTCTTCCAAAGCTGCATTGCAATGCTACAATGCCTCCTCCTCCTGCGCATGGCTGACTCAGAAATCATGTACACAAATTCATTCCACACAAGTCCCCCCATTATGCATAACAAGCCTGTCAGCTCCTTAATAGCACGACTCCATCACGATTAAAGGATATGCTCATTTTTATTGACTCTGCTCATCCCTAATGGAGGCCGCTGTGGCTAAGTATCCTCACACAGTGTATAGGGCAGCACACCACACTACTGGAATTGCATAACTGAGGAGGGTGAAGCAACCACAGATGGATGGAAAAGACAAATATTTGAATACGGGTACTGTGTCCATTTATGAGACCATTACTTATTTCTGGAGAAAATAACACGTCAAAAAATGCTATTTCAAATAGAAGGATAGAATATAGTTTCCAGTTGTTGAAAAAAAATAAAACTTGCAAGAATAACACGTCCAAAAAATGCATAACGCCTGAAGCGTGAGACTTGGAAATGTCAATCAGTCATCCTGTCACATGTGAGCATCATGTCTAATTAGCAGATCAGAGGATCATCATTCTCTCAAAGTTTAGACAAAGTCACTGAGGAACTTATGCAAACATTTTTCTCAATTAGTGTCTATTTTGATTACAGACTGACCTCTGTCATCACGGTTACAACATGGATTCACAGACTCATCTGTCATGAGGTGAGCATAGCTGTGTCTCCTGGAAAATGACTTGGAAATGTAAGGCTTCCCACTGAATTAATGATGATGAACGGATGATGAACGGATGCCAAACCAGCTATTTCTTTTCAATAAGATATGTCTCCTTTTGAGAAATATAGTGTTTCATCTGGGTGACATTTGATTGCTTTTGTTGAATATATTTGGTTTTCAATGAGACACAAATCAGTGAACAGATAATAAGGTAACAGTGACTTCATGAGGAATTAACAATTACTATATGAAGATTTTGTGTGATTACTTGAAGGCACATTTTCTTGAACTCATCATTGGGTAATGATGAATTCACAATTTGCAAAGTTTTTTTGTTAAGTAATCATTTATTAATGAGTATCACAACGTGACTTTACATGGGGGGGGGGGGGGGGGGCACAAGTCAGTTAAGTAAAGGTGTATTAATGATTCAGTAATGATGAACGCTTCATGTGTCCTATTTAAATTGTTTCTGTTTATTGGGAAGGTCCGTGGTGCCTCCTCTGACCATTGGGTCGGGCAGCGACATGCCTCCGATGACCAGTTTGATTTGAAAAAGCTGCATATGTTTCTATAATATTAGAATACGGAGAGGCTGGTCAAATGCGTGGATCTGAAATGAACGTTCGTGGAATCCAGCTAATTTGGTGGCATATCAATTCATTTATGACGTAACTGTGAATTAACATCCCGTAACTGATGACATAAAACCACAGTGACTTAATCATTAGCTCATGGTGAGCAACAGGAATTCATGATGCATCTTGCATTAAGTCATCACGAGTCATGCACTAGTTAAGCATCACTTAAGCATATGATTTGTACCCTTAGAAAAGTGTTACCGATTTTCTTTTTCAATAATGGTAGATCTTTACAATAAAGTGCCCCATCATTTTCTCATTTCAAACTGTTTCTACTAAGGAAGTCTAGGAGAAATGTCGATGATTAAATTATACAAAACAATAATGAGTCACATCTAGATCTCCTGAGCTATCAAAGATACATCTTTGAGAACTCAAATGTTCCTATGGTTGATAATATCTGTTTGCTTAGATATGGCAAATGTTACGTTTCTCATTGATAGCACAAGCTATAGAATATGCATAACCAAAGTGGAAACATTTATCCCAAATGCGAGTAATTACTATAATGGGAGATACTTTTGTCAGCGCAGAAACTCTTCATGACTGCAGCATGAGCACAACCATTTGCAGTGGCTTTTATCACATTGTCAACATCTAAGCATTAATGGCTTAGACATGAGAAGTATCGCTTATTATTGCCTGGACTAAATGGATATGTAGCTTGCTTCACAACCAGTATGATTAGTAGTAGAGAGAAAGCGCCCCATTGACAGCTGTTATATCTGGAGCCCGCAGCTGTAAGCCTTGCCATGATGAGTTGAGGGAACTCTTAGATGACTCCTTTCACTGCTGTGGTGATTGACTGCTGCACTGCTCGGCTTCGCTTCCCGCCTTGCAGTGTGAAGCATTGTGGATGCCTTCCTCTCTGCCGAGTGCTTGTATCTCTATTCAGGACAAATGATTTGCTATCCTGGCCCCAGGGTGATTGTCTTATCATGCCATAGATGTATGGTGTGTAGACTGTGCCATCGCCCAGGGATTAATAACACCCAGGCAGGTGAACAGCCATTTCAAGGGAGCCCACAATTTGACCCCTCATCTGATATATAGATGTGTTCATTTGCCACCACTGTTCATTTCTTGACACAGTTATCAACCTTTATCCAGAATGACAGAAAAAAACAATACTGAAGCTAGAAGTGGATGACATCTTTGATTTTACTACACAAGTCTATTAAAGCCTGATACAAACTTGCATTAAATGAATGCTAATGTACCAAAAAAGCAATTTGTGCTTCCCACATTTAACATCCCACTGATATATCTTTTGCTTTCAAATTATTGTTCTGTCAAGGCTGTGGTACAATTGACTGTGCATGTGTGCGCTTAAAAACAAATACAGAGCTCCAGTGAAGTGTTCAAGGAAAGTGCTGATCCTGTGAGTGACTTACTATTGCCTATGAACAGGACACTCAGTTCTGTAGATACATTTTTCTTTTAACCAGCATACTGACTTGCTAGGTTTGAACTAATATTCTAAGGGTCCTATTTTTGTGGCTAAAATCGCTGGTGAAAATGGCGTATTCGACCCGTGCAGGTTGTTTAAACTGCGGTGATAAATGAATGGATATAGGCATGGCACCATATTCTTCTCATACAGGGAACATTTGAATGCAACAATCACAAACCATCACTGCCCAAGTCTGATTTATCCATCTACCAAAAAATACCACGTTCCCTGTATTGGAAGGGGAGTGCATTATGCAAATACACATTTCTGTACTAGCAAATCTGTGGGTTAATGCATATTTGTATGTATATAATATACAGTATATATTTTATATATATATATATAAAATATATATATACTGTATATATATATATATAAAATTAATATCCTCAAAGTGCTTGTTTTGAAAGGTTAAACCCCTTGAAAGACTCCAGCATGTTAACCACAAAAGATCTCTTCACTTGGCCACACGGGAATGCAGAAAGAGATTGTCCAGGTGCCACCATATGCATTCCCCATTCATGCACGCTACTGGTCACTGCTGCTCTTGCGTTTTACGTACCAGGTTCTTTCCTTGTCTCTGGGATATCCCATATCATCAGTATATCTACACATACAGTCACCAGTAGCCTTGCTTAACACAAATGAGTACCTTTACATGTCCACTCTCTTCTGCTGATCCAATGTTCAGCTAAACAGGCTTACACTCACCTGTTCTGAATCGGCTAAACAGGCTTTAACTCACCTGTTCTGCCGGGGTACTGGATCGTCTAAACAGGGTTACACTCACCTGTTCTGCTGGGGTACTGGATCGTCTAAACAGGCTTACACTCACCTGTTCTGCTGGGGTACTGGATCGTCTAAACAGGGTTACACTCACCTGTTCTGGATCGTCTAAACAGGCTTACACTCACCTGTTCTGGATCGTCTAAACAGGCTTACACTCACCTGTTCTGGATCGTCTAAACAGGCTTTCACTGGGTCATTATGTCATTATGGGGAAATTTCTGGTTTCAGTCAGAGAGAGTAAATGACAATCAAACATCAGGTTTCTTCAGCCTAGATTTCATGGAACATCTTAGATGAACTCTTGTTCCCTTGAGATCCATCCTCTCCAAGCCTGAGGTAAACAGGGGGAATGTATCTTCTTGTATGAGAACATAATGTTACTTGCCTTGTGTAAGCTAAATGTATCAGTGCCAAAGTTCCCACTTCTCTCTGGGTAATTCTGCTCTATTGCAGACATGGTCCTCCTGGAAGGCTTTGGCTGAAGGGAAATTGCTGGAAGCTGTCGGGACGAGGGATTTCATATTTGAAAGCACTGAGGTCCTCAAGAGGTGTTTCATCTCAGCACCTATTGTGAACAGTAACGTTCGTTACTGTGTGATAATGTTGGTCCATATCCTTGAAATTCATAACCCATTACTATTACTGTGTTTGGCTTTGATGTTAAATGAATCACTTTCACAAAGGGGAAAGAAAGGTATATACATAGAGGTTATTTCACTCCTTTGGCTGGTGAACACCAAGGTTCAAAACAGGAAATACAAATTCACATCTTCTTGTACTGGTAATAAAATGATGTAGTAATGAAAGTAGTTATGTTATAAAGAAATTATGTTTGGTTAGAAATGTCATTATAATACCCCTCTATTAAATCATTTGGTAAACCATTCTAAGAAAAGAATGTGTTCATCAACACAATTCCACATCATATTCGATGAACCCAGATATTCTTTTGATCGTTCATTCTACAACATTGTAAACACACCGGTGTGACAGTACCTGCTGAGGGGTTAAGGAAAAGTGACTTGTATTGTGGAGTGTAACGGGAGTGAGGTGAGGGCCTGAGTTTGCATGTGTGCTTGTCATGTGATGTACTTCTGGTGTTCTTGTCATGTGATGTACTTCTGGTGTTCTTGTCATGTGATGTCCTCCTGGTGTTCCGTGTGTAGAACCTTATGTCCTAGGATTTGATGTTAGTGTTCTAATTTGGAGTGTTTCAGTGTGTTGTATGAATGTGTGATTTCCCTGGTGTTTTAGCGTCTACTCTGAACCTGTGTATATAAGCCCGCTCCATTTGCCATTCTGTATCAGTGTCTGAAGGCTTGTGCTTTGTGCTTGGAAACGGCAAGAAAGCTAAACAAACACCTCGACTCCACGAGATCGCTACAGTGTTTTTTTCTTAATAACTTCAAGCTTGACTCAGTCAACAACATTTAATAGAAAGTTCAGACTTTTAAGATTGTGGCAAGCCATGGCAAACCACATGAACTATCTGTGTGTCCATATGGGTCCATTAAACAACTAAAAACCTCAAGAAAGCCATAACTCCAGCACCCAAATGCTGGCCAGAAGTCCGATATTGGCAATGGTATACCATGGAAGAGCTTGCTGTGCACCATCTAGCTTTGATTTCCTTGGCTGGTGTTACTCATGAGACTGTCAGAGCAAGTCCCATTGACTCACAGTGGCGCTAGTGTGAAGACGCGTAAACCTTGTTACGTTGATCTGACTGACTGTGCTCACAAGTCCATCTATTCCTGTCTAGCCTCTGTCACTGAGAGTTAACACATTACTACTGTGTCCTGCAAACGTCACCCTCACTGGGTGACCTCATACTTCCCTCCTGAGATTGAGCCACTGAGACAACAGCCACTGGTTCCTTCCTTATGAGTATAGATGACCTCAGCTGTAGTGGGGCTGGTCTGAAAATGAACTGGGATGTGGTGTGGGGTTCAATACGGAAGGAGCTGTCACCCATTTTCAAAAGTGAGACGGATGTCCTCATTTTGCCACTGGTTGTGATGTGTATTATTTTCTCTATATATGGATAGCTCATGATTGAATCCTCATATACAGTGTCAGAGTAAAATACATTGTTGATAAACTGACTCATTTTGTCTCATGAGTTAGTTACATTCATCTTTTATAATGTGATGAATACGACTGCAGATAGACTCTGTATATACACATGCATGTGTAATGCACATATACAGAATACTATCTTTACGATGTAAGAGCCTCCATGAGGTATTGCCAGAAACTCTACATTTGCAAGAACTTGTGATTGAGATAAGGCAATGGGAAGGCTATTATGTATGATAATGGAAATAGTTAGTTGAGGCAATGGGAAGTCCATTATGTATGAATGCCTGGCATTGCCAATAAGTGTATGTTACATTGGCATTGCCAATAAGTGTATGTTACATTGGCTAGTTCTAGGGGACCACAGCTGAAGCTGGTCCTTTTACATTACACTGGCAACAACATGGGCAAATGAATTATCAGTCAATGTTTTATTTGGTATATAGACTATTGTGTAGATACTGTGTAACAACTGCATAGTTGGTAAAAAAAAAAATACAGCCAATCACTATTGCAAAATAAACCTTGACAGGGTAATCAAGACCCCAGCATGAAACATTATTCCTTCTTCAATCGTTCAGTGCAGTGCCTTCGATAATTTGTTGAAGTCACCTAATTATGGCAGCAGTACCCTGGAGAGCCTTGCCACCATAGTGAAGTCTAAATAACTAAAGAAGCACTTGAGTGAATTGAACAAGACAGTTATTCTTTCATTCTAGGCATATCAAAAAAGGACTAGAAATCCAGGGAATCCACCTTATGGTTCACGGTCTTCCCTCAGTCGGTTTAATCGGCCAGGGGTGTTTCTGATTCATCTTGTGTTTAAATAACCAGTTTACCACGAGAGAAGGGAAAATGGGATGATGGTTTTGATTGAGCACATGATTTAGATTGGTGTGGCAAACAGCTTTTGTCTCACTCATTCTCCCCTCATCTGCTATCCATGACCAGCCAATGACACATGCTTCCAATGTGCTAAGCTAGACCTTCCATTTCTCTCTCTTCCAGTCTCTCACATGCACTCTCTCTGCTAGCACATTTTACTGTACTTATCTTCACCCTTTCTCTGTGTGAAAATCTGTCAACCTGTCATCTGGGATTTCCACATGGCTTTGTCAGCTAAACTGTTCCCCCTTCGCAAAATATAGGCACTAACAACCAACACAGCTATGCAAAAATATGCTATTTCTTATATTTATGAACAGAGTTGAGGCTATGTGATAAAGTTTCACATATCAGAACATAATCCACATGAAACCTTGCCCAGCTGCCATTCTGTTTTGGTATTAGCAGCTTAACACAAGAATAGAGAGTGGGAAAAAAACAACAAATGAAGCAAGTTTCTGACTACAGCATAGGATTTTGGATGGGACATTTTGTTGTTTATTTCTTCCATTTTTTTCTTTGTTTTTCTTTCATTTCAAAGAGAAATTAATCTGTAACAAAATTCTGGACAACCAAATGGTTCCAAAATAAGGCAGTCAGTCCCTCCATAGAAATTAATAAGGAATTTCCATTAAGCAGTGACCAGTAGGCAGATTTTGATGTGCCGATATAATACTAAATGTAATGGTAATTATTACTTAAAGTTACTTAAGCAAAGGCTGAAGGCTTGTTGGCAGCTCAAAACAGACTGCATCAGTGTCTGTTAGTGTCACATCCTCATGCAATGCTTTAAAACGTATTTTTTATTATATTAATTGAGGTGGTCCAGTGAGTCCAGTTGCAACCATAGGATGAGATGGTGTCTCTGAATGCAATTTTCAAGCAGTCTGTTATTTTATTAGGCTAAGTAAGTCCATTAAGGTATATCACCAGGACGCCAGTGACTTAGGGTATTTGTAAATTGAGATGCAGTACATCTCAGAGATATTTTAATGTGGGTATGTGACTGCTGGGTGAAAATCTTAACGTTACACAGCAACCATCCATTCACATAACTCACAAGTCCAAGGCTAATGTTAGCTAGCTAGTTAGACAGTCTGATGCCAAGAAAGATAGAGATAGAAAAGGTGGTGGCACATGTGGCACATGTACATGATACATTCAAACATATAATGGTATGTACATGATACATACAAACATATAATGGTATGTACATGATACATACAACATCGATAGAGGATAAGATGGGGAGGGAGCTTAGTGGGTATACTGTGTGTGTGTGTGTGTGTGTGTGTGTGTGTGTGTGTGTGTGTGTGTGTGTGTTTGTGTGTGTGTAGAACAGCTTAGTGGGTATACACTGGTATAAGTACAAGGGTAAATAGAGCAATGAAACAGAAAACTATGTCGATGGTGGCAAACATGACGGGTGAATAGGCTGGCACAGAGTATGCGTGCAGGTGTATCATGAGCGGGGTAGACTTCATGCGTGTCAGTGTGGTGGGGGTGGGTAGGTGTGTAGACAGAGGATTTCTGCAAGTAGATCAGGTGGAGAGACTGCAGCAGCATCCCACAGCGCAGACCGCCTAGGAGGGGAAGAAGAGAGACGACGACGTGAGTGGGCAGAGTTTAAGTACTTATTGGTTATGATGATGAGGAACCACGGTGTCTTCACAGCCATCGGCCATTAGCGGGCAAAGGTCACTCTATAAGAGAGAGACAATTAGGTTAGTAAACATCAATTTGATAATCAAATAAAGATATGAAGGAGGTGAGTGCTAGAGAGAGAGAGAGGGAGTGAGATGACCTCAGGCCAGACTCCCACCTGGGTCCTCAAGGGCACTAGAGCCGTGGTGGAGGAGACAGACGCCACCACTGTGCTACAGCTCCCCATATTATGTTTTTTTTTTTTTTTAATGTTTGGGTGATTCCAGTTCCATGTTTAGAAATAATGCACAAATTAAATAACATGTCACAAGTCATTGTCCCCATTATATCACAGATCATAGTCATGCCTTCCTATTTCAGACCAGTGAACAGACTTGAATTATTGGTCATGGCCAAATTGAAATGAAAGTTAAAGATATGTTTTCAACTTAACATCCTTACTCTTTGCAGTCGCCTATAGAACTGTTTAATACATCTGAGAACGTTAGTATCCTCGTTGGTTTTGTTATCACACAGTACCTTGTGTTCTACAGCTGGGAGTAGAAGTGCTCTCTGCTCGTAGGTCGCCTTCAGACTCGACCCCAGGCCATCTCACTTAACCACTCAGGTCATGAGAGGTCAGTCCACATCGCAGAGAGCAGTCCACATCAGAGAAAAGAACACAACAACACACTATGTCCCACAGGATGCTCTTTTTTATCATAGCCATTTCTCACAAAGACTTTGGTGACATACATGCTGCCCGTCAAGAAAGCCCATTCCCTCATCCTTTGTCTAGTTTCTGAACACAGAGCCCAATGCATTCAACCTTTATCCCAGATCACATGACCATCGCCTTTCTTAACAACATTTCTGGGGGTTGTTGAATCAGTGGAAGAAGAGTCTGTTTTTTTTCTGCATGTCTGTGAATGTGTGTCAAATGTGAATAGTGGAGTGTGGGAGCAAACATTGAGGGGAAATAATATTCGTACCATCCATATGTACTGAAGACTGACATGAATGTGACTATCCATATGTACTGAAGACTGACATGAATGTGACTACTTCTGAAATGAGGCAGCTGTGTCGGACGAGCCCTCTTATTGAATATGCCTTCCATATCATCCAAAAAATATGAAACGTTTCTAGCCAGCAGTCTAATTACACACAATTTATTCTGAACATTCCCTGCAGCGACTCTCCAAAGTGGAAGCATGAAAGACAATTGCACGTTCTACTGTGCTGTGCTTTGCTGGCTCAGATTTTAGGATATGAAGCATGGCCTTACACTGCTAACATGTAAACACGTGCTATCAATGTTCATATGAGAGAATGGTAATGATTCATAATACTGTGCCTCAAATTATTTTATTGTGTATGCTCCATCAGGAGCACAATTGTTTGGACACCAATATGACGGTTTGATTTGATAAATACTTTATGTTTGGTAAAGTATTCCCATTTTTATTTGGTAAAGCATTTCCAAAGTACTGATAATGGAGGAGTAAAATAAAGCCTATTAACACCTACTCATGTACACATAAGTAACTCTATGACCCAGTCTCAAGGCAATGTCAAACTCCAATGGCCTCCATGACACCTCACCTACACTTCCAGATGCACTCCACAGTTGGGACCTCTTGTCTCTTCACTGGGTCTTGGCTTTGGAATGCTTTGCATTATGATTATACATGTATTAATAAGATTAAAATGTAAACTTAAATCAGTCATTTTAGAGGATCCTTTGGCTCTTACTTTGTTTTTTCATTATTTTTAAGGGTCTGGTTTGTATTGGTCGTATCTGTCTGTATCCTTTGTCTCAGTATATTGTGTGGTACCCTTGGGTGAAATACACCTTAAATAAACATTATGTCAAGAATATAGGATCAGTTTTGGATGTGTCTGGATGTCTATTCTGTTTTATGCCTTGTATTTCTGTATACATATATATTTTATATATAAAAAATGCGTGTTAGTGTGGTGGGGATGGGTAGGTGTAGACAGAGGATTTCTGCAAGTAGATCAGGTGGAGAGACTGCAGCAGCATCCCACAGCGCAGACCGCCTGGGAGGGGAAGAAGAGAGACGACGTGAGTCAAAAATTTATTTTTGTGCGTTTGTGACTATACCTCCTTGGCCACAGGATCCTCCTAATCTGTCTACTAATCATGGACTCATTCCTGGGTTTTGCTACCACTCCCCCATAATCAGCAACTTTTGTACCCAATCTATCATGGACCTCTCACTGGACCCTCAAGAAATACCTGATTATTGACCTTCAGTACAGGTTCCTTACTCTTTCATGTCTTGTGATTGCATTGATCTAGTTTGCCTAGTGGTAACACTTTGGTTTCTTTGTTGAACTTGTATATCTTTTTGCTTGTTTTTTTTTTGTCTATGGACATTATCGCGCTGTTAAGACACATGTACAGGATGGCAATATGCATAAAAAAAATTCCCTGGTTCGGTCTATGTAGAAACAGAAGGTATAGTATTCCGTGTCTCAGTTCCATGTGCATTTACTAAATATATACATATGGTATTCAGTGTTTCCCCTACCATTATATTAGGGGGGCGCCCCGCCCCCCCAACGGCACCCCCCGCCCCCCCTGGAAGGTCAAGTTAATTTTGTTCAATTTTATTTTCTAAAAAGCGCCAGATCACAACGGAAGTCATTTAAGGTTACCTTTCCTATAGAACATGTCTTTAGCTTGTTCTTTTATTAAACAACATAAATAGCCTTATGTTATTTATCTTATTTACACGACGGCATGTCATTTTTGTCTCTACATGGTCATGCGTTTACAATTCTCCTCTGCTCTCTGTATCGCGCACGGCGCACAAACACACAGACAAGTGCGCGCACACACAGGTGATGAGCACACTCCCACCAGCGGACAGAATTGGGCTTAAGAATCAGTGCACAGCTACGGACACTTTTAAGCTTTTAAGAACACATTTCCCAGGCGTTCATCTTTTCTTAGGTTTGTCTTTCGAAGTCCGTAAGAAGACACTTAAGAAAATGTTCGAGAATGAGGCCCAATGAGAATGGCTACACGAGACGTGGAAGCAGAATGTATGCCCAGGTCCGCACCGAAAATTCAAAAATAGATCTTGCTTGCATTTGTATCATTTTCCGCGAGTTGTGCGTGGCCCTTTTTACATAGAGTCTGGTACACGAAATGTAACATGAAATGTAATGACAATTATTTATTTTGCTGTGAATAATGAAGGAAGCAATAAATCCGATTATTTTCCAAACCCTCAAGAGCTGTTGCCATGGAGAGTTAACGTTACTTTCTGTTTGAAGATGAGGTAGCAGCTAGTGTTGAAGAATGGATGACTTGAAATTTGACGATTTAAATGAATATATGAAATTGAACAACATCAACACCTTTACGGATAAAATAAATAAACAAGGATAGCAAAACAGATTGATAGGCATAGAATGAGAACGGCAGAAACGCAGGCAGGACGTCAGATGACGAGACAGATCACAGTGACACAGGCTGGGTTTTTTTCCGTCATATGTGAAGGCTGAGACATTCATAACAATTTATTCAGTCTTACTGATGGTCCTTTTGTAATGTCAACAGGTGCACTTCGTTGTGGACAGTACATTTTTGAGATCGTCAAATTCACACCTAACAACCAATTTAGTGGAATTATTTAGTTTATTTTTTAGATTTAGAAATAAAATAGTCTCGAGTAGCACAGGAATCCCGCCTGTTTGAGACTGTGGTGGCAAGCGCAAGGCTCTGTTTGGTCGTGAGTGAGTGAGCCTCGCGAGCAGGCAGACAGACAGTGATAACGTCTAGTACAGGGGTACTCAATAGGCGGACCGCGGTCCGGATCCGGACCCAGACGCAATCAAATGTGGACCGAAGCCAAAATCAACATTATAATTTAATCATGATCCAAGCAAGTTTTCATTGGTGCGTGATTTCGCGCTATATATATTTTTCCTACTCTGTGGTTTCTATCTTCCGTGTCCAATCCAGAGGTCCAATCAGGAGCTGTAATAACAACATCACTATGACAACTCCCTCACTCAATGTTGGCCGCGAGCTCTGTCGGTCACGCAGGTTGTGTGTGTCAATGGCAACAACGCGGGCAGATAGATTTGTGAATGGTATCTTTTTCTCAGCAAACGAAAATCATGGCGTGCTTTAAACCCGACAAAAAACGAAAAGTTGATTCCAAAAATCGCGAATTTAAGACAGAGTGGACTGACAAGTATGCATTTGTGCTGCCTGTGGGGAGCACAAACCGATGTGTTTAATCTGCAACGAGACGGTTGCCCTTGTCAAAAGTGGTAACGTGAAACGTCATGAAACAAAGCATGCACACTTCGAACAAAAATACCCGCAGAACTCTGAGGTAAGGGATAGAAAAAAAACCATCCGCAATACTAAGCAACATGCAGTATAATAGTTAGATCAGCCACACAACAAGAGCGTGCATACCTCAACATACTGTTGTGAGTCTGCCTTTTCAACGATGAATATGGTGAAAAACAAATACAGGAGCACACTTACTAATGAACACTTACATCAGTGCCTCTGCCTGGCCTTAACACCTTTTATGCCCAAGTTTAAACCACAAAAAGTGTCACCTTTCACACAAATAAGGCCAGACCACATCACTTTTTGTGCAGAGTTTGAACGTTTTTGTTGGAGTTATGTTTTGGGATTTTGACCGCCACTGTTCCGGACCCTGGACTGATTGGAAATTTGGCGAATGGACCTTTTGGGTTTCTAATTGAGAACCCCTGGTCTAGTAGTAAACAGACTGGGAGCCACTGTCCGACCCAAGCTGGTGAAATCTGCCATAGTCAGCTGCTGGATATAAAGGTATAGCACATGAAGTTTAAAATATTAAAAGAAACGAAATGGTTAAATCATCACGAGATAATAATAGATGTCATGGCTCTCTTTTATCATGCCGGTTCATTGATCCTGTGGGTATGCTACCCTACTCAGTAGCTCCACCAGCTATAACTAGCTAGTGAATTTTAGCCTATAACGTTAACCTACTCACTTGAGCTGCAAATCCCTACCATGCTACAGTATAATTAACACCTATCTCAGCAGATGTCTTCAATATGTTTATTGTTGTGCCATATTTTAAATCTAAATTTATCTTCCTAAAACCCACTAGAGGACACTATTTAGAAGGATATTTTCCAAAAATTCTTATGGGGGAGCATACCCACAAACCCACCTACTTTTGCTGGGTCACAGAAAAAGAATAGGTTTTATCCAGGGAACCTAGATTCGCCTCTGGTTGTGGATAAGTAAAGCCTATTTTGCTACATTTTTGTAGTCCTGGTTATCTTTTGTTTGGCATATTGGCATGGTTATTTAGAGGACCATTTCTCAATGGTTTTGTTCTTGATGAATGAATGTTTGTTTATTAAATCAGTTATTTTTCAACAAATAACACAATTAAGATTACAAAGAGAAAAATTCGCAACTTTTTATCGCAACTTTCACTTCCTCCGGCAATTTCATCGCAACAAACTCCTTAAAACACAGCAACTTTCATTGAAAAAGCTCCCGCGAAATCACGATTTTAGGCCGCAACTATCTCAAAAATGTTTTCCCTCCCCCCCCACCCAAAGCTGTAAACCTAGGGGAAACACTGGTATTTAAGGTAAAGATCTGTGGAAGAGCTGACTGACGAGTAACCTGCTGATGTCATCAGTGTCTGGAATACCCCTAGAGTCAGGGGGCGAGAGCAGGGGTGGAAGATGACTCACAGACATACCACATGGCTTGGGACTTTGGCATGACTTCGACTTCGAGAAAGGGGATGAACACAGATACGGCCCGTTCGTGGGGACTAAGGGGGAAGCTCTTCAGGTTTGTATATGTGGATGGAGGAAAGAAAAAACTCCACTGAAAGGCTTGATGATCCACCAGGGAACATTTACATTTAGTCATTTAGCAGACGCTTTTATCCAAAACGACTTACATATGTGCGACTTACAATGTATACACATTTTACATTTACACTGATGGCACACTGCACATCAGGAGCAACCTTCTGATTACTAAACGACTTCTTTACCTTCTGTACCACTGTCGCCCCCAGGACCAAAGGACCAAAGGACCAAATGCCTGGATGAAGCAGTACAGGGGCCCCAACATGGGCACTACTTGTTAAGACAGTGGTACAGTGGGTAGAGAAGGCGTTTAGTAATCAGAAGGTTGCTAGTTCGATTCCCTGTCGAAGCGTCCTTGAGCAAGACACTGAACCCCTAATTGCTCCTGATGTGCAGTGTGCCATCAGTGTAAATGTAAAATGTTTATACATTGTAAGTCGCTTTGGATAAAAGCGTCTGCTAAATGACTAAATGTAAAATGTTAAGACACAGCTCAAGTAAGTCAGTTGAAGTCCAGCATCAAAGACCACAGGATATCAGCACCCCTGCTACAGCGGTACAGGTGGTACAATTCCACATGAAGTGACCGAGGACAGGTTTCAGAGCTTAGAGATTTGATTGTTGAGGCTGTCAGACCTTCTTGACTTACAAATGGAAATTGTGGTGCTTGCAGTTCGGGCTTTTGCCACACATAAGGTGGCCTTTGACAGTGTATGAAGTTGCTATTTCAGAGGTGGAGAAATTTGAGAGCCCTGATTTCACATGCTTAGAACCTGTTAAGGTTATTTGGTAGCGTGTAGATTCTTTGGTAGTCACTAGGTATCTTCTTTTGGTGCTGAACCTCACCTTGACACCGCCTCGAGCACCAGTGAGTCCTGCTTGGCCCAAGGGTAATGGGCAGGCCGTAGGCCCCGAGGAAGCCCAGAGAAGGCACGCCCAAGCCCCGCAGGTGACTATGGAAACGCAACTGGCCTTGGTACACACTAGCTCGCCCGGATTTGGCCTGATAGTGGAAACATAGCTAATGTATATAGTGCACTCTTCTCCCAGCGAGTAACTGTAAAATGCTTATTTTGATGGAATGTCTAATTGCATTTCATGTCCATTGCCACTCTCATCAAGACTCCCAGCCATGGAGGTGGAGGGAAGGGATGCTCAGGAAAACTAGAATGGTTTTGTGAATATTTGTCTATTAGTCTGAAAATGATATTTGGTGAATGTGTATCGATAATCAAGACTTTTATTATTTTATACCTTTTCATCATTATACATGTTATCTATTGTGTTGTTGTGCTGTTTAAAAGGAAATCTCACGTTCCCTTGACACGGAATAACAAGCAACAGCCTACAAATAAGGAAAGGGACAAATACACAAATGAGAACACTGAGAGGCATCTGAATGATGATAAAGTGAGTGTCATTTGTTTTTCTAAGACCTCCGAATGCTATTCATCAGCAATACAAAAATCCCCATTGAATTTATCGGCCTTGCCAAAAAGATCTACTGATCTTTCTACCCAGCTGTATTATGTTGGTTAGCATTTTTTTAACAGCTTTAGTCAACATCAAACATTTGATGTTAGATTTGAAATAGAACTGGGAATAAAGTGTGCAAAGAGTTCACCAGGCATTGTGCTGCCCCGAGCAGTGTGTTAACCTTTTGGCATACAGGAACACTTGTGAATCATTCATGATGTAGAGGAGCCCACTCCGCTTCACTGCTCCACTCTGGAGGGATGATGCGGAGACCACCCCCATGCCAAGTCCAACCTAATTCAAGAAAACTTGTACATATCCTTTTCCGTTGTGTCTTGTTCCTGTCAATAAGTTGTGTTCAGAATATAAATCAAGAAAAATAGGCCTCTCCTCTCTTAGTATGCAATCACCATTTTGTAAAAGTATAAATTTCCACAAATGAAATGTAATTAATTTGTCTTTTATCATTACAGACTTCAGGAAGAAAAGTTCAAGTTATCCTCTAGATATGAAATATCTGAAATCTTGGAAAATATTAAAAACTATAATATGACCGGGAAGAAAAGAACATACAGTAACAAGCATGGTTAAGCTGGTCAACATCCAGATAGAATGTCTTTGTCCCAGAGCAAGACAAAGAGAGGGAGAGAGAGAAAGAGAGAGAGAGGGAGGGAGGGAGGGAGGGAGGGTGGGAGAGTGACAAACAGAGAGAGTGGTGGATACAGAGCCAGAATCACAGCTCAGTGGCCAGGGCACGTAAACATTGCATCAGTCTTTGCGATGTGCGCTTGGAAGAATGAAGGACTGCACATTGGATCACCTGCTTGCTCCTGCCAATGGAGAGATGAGCCTTTTGTGGCGGGGAGGAGTAGACCCCGGCTGACTCAAACCATTTGCTTCTGCTATTCTATCAGACAGGACTGAGAGCTTCCTGAAAGGATGGAGGCACTAGACCATGTCCACCATCATCAGCCCTACATGCACATGCTATTATTAGGCTTTTAGCTTGGAACGTTGCAGTAGATGTTGTCACGAGTCTCATAGAAAGATATACAGCTCAAATACACTGTATGCACATCCTTGTTGTTGACTCCTTTTTGAATCTTTTCTTCATCCTCCTGATTTTCTCTTTTTCTCTCTTTTTTTCACCACTTGTTGTGTTCCATAAAGCCTGATTCAAAGAAACAGTGGAAGGATGACCCAGTTCATCCCTGTGTTGTCTGGTGTGATCTGTCTTTGTATTCATTCTTCTCTCCGACCTCAGTTCCTCATGACTGAGAGTGAATTCCCTCCTGGTTCAATGTATTTAACTCAGAGCAGGGTGCATATCTTCATAGATGGTACAGGAGAAAATTGTATCAAAGGCAACTGTTGCCATTGTGAGAAAGTATGTATAGGTTCTATTAAGTACTTTTTTTTTGTCTGTGAGCCAGTGGCCATTTTGAGACCTCCTTCACCAGGATTACAGTTTATGTACACTTGCTTACAAAATTTGCTTCCAACTTTACTTAAACCCAATATCCGTAAAGCATTACAAAACACATTAAAATCTCTTTGTACTAATGTATCATAGCGACTGACATAATTCTATATAGCTATTTATAAAAAGCACTACACTCATGAAGCATTATGGTGTTGCAGTCAAGTGTTACCAAATTTCCTTTTGTGGGACCTTCATAGATCTGCTTAAAATTCAGTGTGTGGTGTTCTCCACATTCATTCCAAAAGGTGCCGCGATCAATTTAATTCTATACAAAAGGGCCATGGTGTATTGTAAAATTACTGTGGATATTAATTGATTGGTCACAAATTTGGCCAGAGAGAATAAAATGTGAATTCCCACTCATGCCATGACTGCTAAGCAGAACCTCCATATGTTATTTTCGTTATGTATCAGACAGTTCAGTCGCCTGTGGGGCGGAAAGCCATTGCATTTGGTAATGCTGTTCAACACTGGGCTAGTATGCTATATCATTGGGTTATGCTGTTCAACACTGGGCTAGCAATGCTATATCATTTGGTAATGCTGTTCAACACTGGGCTAGTATGCTATATCATTGGGTTATGCTGTTCAACACTGGGCTAACAATGCTATATCATTGGGTTATGCTAATCAACACTGGGCTAACAATGCTATATCATTGGGTTATGCTAATCAACACTGGGCTAACAATGCTATATCATTGGGTTATGCTAATCAACACTGGGATAACTCAATGCTGTATCATTTGAACAGCTCATTACATGAGATACTTTCACATTTCTGCTTTACTTACTTGGACTATACCTAAGTTACTGAAATCAGACACAGCATTGTCGAAATGTAAGCCTAAAGGTCAGACTGTGTGATTGCAATCACGCCCCCAAGTATGGTAGACAGCTGCCAGTGTTCAGACTGTGGCTTGCACTGCTACTGTAGCATAGTTTCTGGTAGGAATGCAGCCAGCCAGGCGGGGTCATGTAGAGAAATGCAGTGATATGCTTGCTGTGTAGTTTTGCCATGAGAGCAATAAAGTGGACATACCTATTTGTGACATGAATTCATTACACTCATGGTAAACCTGACACGACCATGTCACAAATGTGTTAGGGCACATGTCCTTTCCTGTCATTAGTCATCATGGAGATTGGAGCAGACTCCTTCCTCGTTCACTTGCTTTTGTATCCTCTCTACCGCATTTGTTCACACAATCTTCTTGGGAACCTGGAACCCTCTGGTTGAGGACAGTTGAATTAGCCTACTCACATGTAATTCATAATTACATTAAAATATTGAATTATAACTTTCAAATTCAAACAAAATGACTAGATTGTCTCGATCACCATATGCAATACATCATTGAGGTCTACCGTGGACCTCTCACAGAATTCTCAAATCATCACCCTCTTTTCACTTGTATCTTGCGTCTTCAGTGTGCCGTTTTTAATGTTTTGTGAGGTATGCTTCGCAGGTAACTACTTTTCGTAGCACCTTATAATTCATTTTGATGGTGTTTGTGAAATCCAGATACCTATGTAGGAATGTTAGTAGTAAATAAGTAGGTTTAGTATGGGTTTATCTAATTCAGTATAAAAACAAAGGAGTTGGGAATGATTTGAATGGGAAGACGGGGCTGCTTTGTCATATGATAAATAAAGGGTGGGTCTTCGAGGTACTATGATAGGTTTCTGATTGGTGGAGTCAACGGGGAGGTCATAGGTTTCATTGGTTGAGCAGTCAGCCAATTGAGGCGTTAGGGGGAGTGTTATGTTAAGTTTAAATGCCTAAGCGGGAGATATTTTTGTCAGAGCGTCTTCGAATTCATTCTCTTATTGTAGTTTAAGATCTGCAATAAACCTTACTGAAATACTCTACAATCGGCTGTTTCCACTTCGACATTTTCTGGTACCTCGCGGTAATTTGTGATCGGACACCACACCTACCATTCCCACTACTCTGCCTGTTTATTCACTGAGTCGTTTTGAGCTCTGGATCTGAAACCCCAGAATTGACATATCTGGGCTGGCCAGCAAGCTTGTATCCATGCCAACTGCGATGTTGTTGGTGTTTTTCCCGGCTTTTGACTCACTAGTTTGCTGCTTTCAGGTCAAGTTATTTGTATTTTAATTGTATTTAATAGTTAATTGTGTTTGTTATTATCTAGTATCTTTTCACTCATCTCTACACAATCATCTCTGAAGATCCATTAACTCCGTAAGCTCTCTGCTTTTCTGTCTTTGACACGTGAAAGTTTGTCAGTAGTTTCATTTCAACCCAGGCCAGCAAACACCCTGACATTCAGAAACACAACACCTGCTTGAGAATTTTGCAAATCACATAGAAGTGACTTAATAATGCATGCACATGTCATCGATCATGGAAAATGAGATAGGACAGTATGACCAGATAGTCAGTTCCACAGGTGTGGCGAGATAAGATTAGAATGGGATTGGGATCATTTGCTTTTGAATAGTGAACTGACTTGATAAAATGTAATGTCATTACTTGATTACTCAGAGGAGGTTTGGAGTGAGTAAGCTCATTCTTGGAGCGCTGAAAGCCCCCTCAAATACCTCTCTGGTGCTGGGCTGTGCACAAGCAGCACTTCTGATCAGAACGTCTGAGCCCAGTGTGGTTTCATTCATTACTCCTTTCTGTGTGGAGTTTGCATGTTCTCCCCGTGCCTGCGTGGGTTTACTCCGGGTACTCCGGTTTCCCCCACCATCATAAAGACATGCATTGCATTGTGTGAATGTGAATGAATGTTGGTGGTGGTCGGAGGGGCCGTTGGCGCTGATTGGCAGCCACGCTTCTGTCAGTCTGCCCCAGGGCAGCTGTGGCTACTGAGGTAGCTTACCACCACCGGTATGACTGTGTGTGTATGACTACTGGACTCTAGACTCTGTAAAGCGACTTCGGGTATATAGAGAAGCGCTATATAAAATTGAATTGATTGATTGATTGATTGATTACGGGTTGGCACACCAGCAGATTAGCTGCACTCTTGTTGAATGGGCCTTTTATCACAGCTGGAGAAGTTAAGGTGAGTGGACATGAGGCATGGAGTAATGATGGGGACAATCAAAGCCAGACAATCAAAGGCTCTCCACGTTAAAGAGCTACAAACATGAACATTTACATTTACATTTAGTCATTTAGCAGACGCTTTTATCCAAAGCGACTTACAATGTATACACATTTTACATTTTTACATTCACACTGATGGCACACTGCACATCAGGAGCAATTAGGGGTTCAGTGTCTTGCTCAAGGACGCTTCGACATGAAGCCACAAACATCCACAAAAAACACTCAGAACAACAACGCTGGACCGGTTTGTAAAATCTATCCAAAAACATTTGAGTTTGAAGGATTCAAAACCACCATGTCTGATTTGGCAATCATTGCCTCAGCTTAATATCAAAATGTCGACCCTGACATATATGTCCTATGATAGCACACGCTCCTAGTGAATAAGTGCACGGCTAATGTGAGTTTTTTCCTCTGTTATTTCACGTGAAAACAGTACTCGTCAACACATCTTGCCAAGGGGCACACCAAAACCTCTGTGCATTTGATTGGCCTTGATTGCCTGACTGGTTATTAGCATGTGAGGTAATTATCTCTGCAAAGCGTGAACAGCATGTGTGCCACCAAAGAGGACCCAAACTGCCTCTATGCATGAACGGCTCCCAGGCTATCAATTCGTATGGCAATTTCCATTTCCTTAATGTGTGAGTGAATAACTGAGAATGAAAGAACACCAACACCACCCACAACCATAATAATAACGATCAATAATATTGATAATGCTCATGTATATATGCTTATGCCTATTTTGAATGAAATGAAAGGTGTATGGTTTCAAAATGCAGCAGTTTCAGAGAAGTAAATAAAAGACGGAAGCGGCGTGATTTTTTTTCTCCAGGGGTTGGACTTTAAAGACAAAAGAGGAATATGTTTTTAAAAAATGTTGTTAAGGATCTGTTGGAACAAAGACAGAGAGACAAGGATGGGACACACCTCTTTGTCAAACCCATGCAATAAACCCCACTGTGTTTTCGATGTTTTTTTCTCTTAAACCATTTCATTTCGTCACACAACACAAAGCTGCTGTGCTGGGTCGTCTAGTCTACAATGGATGCAATTAAAAACTGTCATTACTCCGCTTTTGTCAGACAACAAATAGATAATCCAGTCATGTGTTGCCCTTCGATAAGAGTGAGCTGTTAGCTTTTACAGAGTGTTATTCTGGAGAGGGCAGATATCTTATCAGCCTCTCTGAGAGGTTGGCAGGACAGCGGCTTCTGCTTTTTGTTTAGCGTGGTGCACACAGGGTATGCGGCTGTGTTTTAGGAACCTGAATAGCAGTGCAATCTGTACATGTACTGTCCATTTGCAGACAAGCATCAAGAGTAGCAAGACAGTGTGTAGGCACATAGAAACCAATACAGTGCAATCGATATTCATGCATGTCAAATGGTCGGTGAAATATATAAATCAATATTCATGCATGTCTAATGGTTGGTGAAATATATAAATCAATATTTGTTCACAGTTCTGTAAATGAAGCCCCAGTATTAAATAAGGTTCAGGAACCTTTAAGAGCAAAGGTGTTTCACTGACTGTATTTTGTGTGAATGTGTTTGTGCATTTGTGTGTGTGTGTGTGTGTGCCTGCACGTGCATATGTGTGTGTGTGTGCGTGTATTTGTGTATCTAAAAACATTTGTTATTACACACTGTATATCATTTAGATCTTGCTAGAGCAAATCTTTCTATGCGTTTGTGTGATCCATAACTGATCCATGAACATCTCTGGACCTTTGGCTGGTCTCTCCCTCTAACACAGTGCCTGTGCCTGAACACCAGCAGAACACTCCACGCCAAGGTTCCCTGAAAATAGAGCTTCTCTATGCTAAACACCCAGAGAACTGCACCAGTGTGTGTACTGCATGGTAGTATTTGGATCATGCGAAGTTGCCAGGTTGCAATGCTGTCCCTTCTACTAGTCCACCAATACTTCAGTGCCTAGCCCAGTGATGCACAGGCTCTTACGTAATGACAAGTCAGTCATGACACTGAATTCAGTCTGACAAGAAATAGAAGTGATTGCACATGACCCTCTTTTCATATCAGTTTGTCAGGTAGCCTCATTTGATGACAGCAGACTGTATGGCAGCTGGTAGTTAAGTCTCAGTGTTAAGACTGATGGCAGTGTCTATGAGTGAATACATTACTGACTGTAAAATTCACAGTTGTGTTTCTCAGATGCTGAATATAGAGAGGGAGAAAAACAACAAGATGTTCAAACAATGTTGTCAACGGGGTCGTTCAGAATAATCTAAGTAGCTTTGTCTGAGACCTGAGCTCTGTCCAAGCCTTATAATTAAGGCATGTTACCCACACTTTCAGTATGGTACATTTGAAGTAATTGTGAGCAGCACACCAATGCATTTATGTGACATGGAGTGTCTATGTAATCATTGCTTAAGTTGAAGAAATTAAAATGTTTGTAGTTCTAGTATTTAGATAGGCATAGGGAGCTAATCAAAAATGTAGCTAGGTATTCAAAAGTCTAACCAAATGCTTAAGATGCCATTATAAAACAACAATGATTAATTAAATGTTCACGTATCAGAGAAAGCACATTATAATCTATAATTCTTTATTTTTTTCAGATAACATATATGGCAATCATGCTTTGTATAGAACACCATCTAAAGACATGTATTATATTTTTTACATATAATATTTTACAGTAGGCCCATGAAACAGTTAGAAATATACAAAACAATATTCTTTGACTAGACATAGTATCTATATTTTTATTTATTATACTGTTATTATTACTGTCATTATTTTTACATTTCATGTGCTTTAGTTTCTGAGATCATTGTATTATTGCAGAAAACAGCAAATAATAACGATAAGATTCTTCAACATTTAGACAAAAACATCATAGGTCAAACAAACATTCACAGTTACATCTTTTGCACAGTACAGTTTTACAACATTTTTGTTCAGAGAGAAAACTGCAGTATGGTATCTTTATACAAAATCACCGAACATCATCGATTGCACATTTTAGTTAGATATCTTTGCAGAGAGCATAATTACTAATTGATCCAGATCCCTGTCATCATGTGTAGCTGCCGCAGAAGCAAACTAACATATTCCTTGTTGAAATGCAATCTCAATACCTTGTGGAATTAAAGCTTTGTGCTTTTATCTGGTGAAGTTAGGAAATAGGGAAACAAGCAGTAAACTCTCATTTAAGCCTACATATATAGTCGTCTCTATCTGAATATATTATAACTATATTTATTGCCAAACAACTCCATTTCCTAAAAAAAGAATAAAAGAAACAAAAACTCAAAAAACATGTTGGCCGGTCCTTGTTGGCAAAAATTTGCTGGTTCATCTTTAAGGTACCCTCTGTAAACGGACGTTGTTAACCTGCACAGTCATGTAAACAGACTATGGCTTCTCTCTTATTTCTACTCAATTTGTTTGTTGGCTCAAGGCCTTCTCATGCCTTCCAAATTTCAGGAAAAAATTTGGTCACTTCCACCTTTTGTTCCTGAGGAGTGGCATACCAATGTATTAAGCAAATAACTGTTTCAAAATGGACACTGACAAAAATGCGTATGTGGTAAGACCTTGTACCCTGTGCTTTGCAATGACACATAGCATGACTAACTTTTTTATTCCAAATCTAGGTGGTACTTGTCTTTTTCCCACTGTATGAGGATGGTTTTGGTCCTTTTCACTCTTACATAGAAAACATCCTAAAATGAATCTAAAAAACATACAAAGTCATATTTGTCTTTAAAAAACAAAGATAAAATTGTAACAGTCTGACATAATACTGAATTGCTTTCGTGGCAGGTAGTAAACTAGCATACTGGCCTTGTGCTTTTTGAGGGACACCCTTAGAGTTACTGAAAAAAGGTCTGTAAACCACAGGGTCTTGGAAAAGACTGATAGTCAGGCTACATAGAAGTATACATACATCATGAGATTTGGCCTTGCCTTTTGCACACTCCCGTAATGGTCATTGCTTCAATTGGTCAAAAACAATTCCATTATGCAATCACGGCATTGCATTTATGTGCCCTGTAACTTCCCCTTTACTTTTCTGTATTTCAATCAAATACAATCAAATACAATCTGATTCTATTCTAAATTTGTTCTTTTTACAATATTTAATAGATTAATTACATGTAAATCTCTAAAATTAGCACAGTAGTGTTGAATCACATTGGGCCTCCAATTCACATAATTTTTCAATTTACAGTAGTTCTCTGGTTACTATGTAACATTTTAGAAAGACTAACATTTTGCATATGATGTACAAACTATCACTAGAACGTTGCTTGGTAGTTTGTCTTTTTACAAATGAAAAAAAAATAAAAATGTAATCAGGTTGGTCACATTTTTCCCTAGGAGGTAGGTGATTATATTTTAGACATGGAAGTCCTTGGCTGTGTTCAACCATGATTACGTGTTTGTGCCTGAATGTTGCAGGCCTGTGGAATGGGAGTTTAGATGTAAGCTTCCTCATTGGCAGGGTTGGGGGTCTCAGCCTGCTGCTCTGGTCCATTCTCCTGGGCTTTCGCTAAAACCGTTGGCTTAAGCATCATCCGAAGGCGCTGTGGAAAACGCCAACATCAAAGAAAACATAATCAGTCATCATTTTCTAGATGATCAATTAGTCCTCAATGTAACTACTATCTTAATAACCTAAACTCTGTTTCCAAGGAAAAGAAGTCACCACAAAAACGATTTGTGTAGTTTAATGCAATCCTCAGTCAGTGATACTCCTGTGTCGTATTCTGATTGATTCACAAGTATCACAACTACCTATCCAAACAAATGTATGAATACTGGTTCACATCTACTGATTTATGTGTCATGAGCCGAATTGATTTAAAACAGTTGATCTTCAAACAAACTGGTAGAAACTCTGACTGTCACCAACACTCTGTTGTCTGTAGCGCACTCAGCAGTACTGACCTCTTTGTACGAGCCCTTGAGTGTGAGGAACATGTATCCCATGTACCCAGGGATGAGGAGCATGGAGGACAGGGCCATGCACCAGCCCACACCCTGGCCCCATTTAGGGAACACGTAATCCCCCATGGTGAGAGGAACCATCTGAACCGCGCTGAAGAGGAACACGCCCTACAACAAAGACCATGAAGAGAGACATCATTTACAAAACATCTGAGAGACAGACGGAGACAGTAATATCACACTGTTATGTCGAATCTTTGAAGAACTTCACTGGTTCCAGTCAAACCGCAAAATGGTCTAAATAATGACAGTATTTTCCTCTGCTACACAGTATATTTTGCCATAATGCCAAATTAAACAAGAGGTTATTTGTTAGATTATCTGCATTGCTAAACCAAACAGCAGGACGTTGTTGGTACCAGCTGTTGCTAGGTAATGTATTGCATTTTGAAGTAGCCTGCTAACACTTGCTAACTATCAAGAGGTAGTCAAATATTCAACCTGCCAATTTGACTGTTTTACATGTATTTGAGCGAAGTGCAAAGCAGTCATTGCCAGGACAAACAGAAGGGAAACTGATGGGCAAAGTAATGTTTTGCTGAATGGTTGGCAAGATGTGGTATCACACGTATCAAGGAATATCAGCCAGTCTCATATGTATCTCACTTATAACAGTACTTACAGCAACAATGAGAGGGGTGAAGACCACCCAACACAACTTCCACCAAAGGCAAGGCCTGTATCCAATCATCTCCTGTATGTTGTCATAGAACTTATCCACACCTGCCACACGGAAAACATGCAAATGAACATCTTGCATTTGATACATTATGTAAATATCGGGAGGTGATGCGCACTTAACCCCAGATTACTGCTGGTAAAAACGTCTGAGGACTGGCACCTCTGATAAATGCAAATAAGAGTCATTCAGCTGTTTTGCATAATCAAGCCTGTCATGCATAACAATTAAGATTCTACAGATTGAGGCTCCAAGTGAGGAACGGGGTCTAGTGCGCACATTTCCCATGAATTACAAGGTCATTTGATTTTTAAATGGGATATGTATTTTCCTCACAAAAGCCTATAAAATCAAGGTTATAGGCAATCTTTGTTAACACTTTACTTTAACCCAGTACACATTTATAAATGCTTATAAAGAGTTCATAATGCATCATAGTGACTCATAAGTATATCTAACTATTTGTAACTAGACTTGACTGTACTCATAAAGTGTTATTATATAGTAGTAAAAGCCTTACCCAACTATTATTATAAAAACTTGTATGGAGTCAAATATGGGTCCCTAGAGAGCACTTGGTGACTAAAGACAGTGGTACAGGAGGTAGAGAAGTCGGTTAGTAATCAGAAGGTTGCTAGTTCGATTCCCTGTCGAAGTGTCCTTGAGCAAAACACTGAACCCCTAATTGCTCCTGATGTGCAGTGTGCCATCAGTGTAAAATGTAAAATGTGTATACATTGTAAGTCGCACATATGTAAGTCGCTTTGGATAAAAGCGTCTGCTAAATGACTAAATGTAAAGAGCATTTGACATAGGGCAAATATGTCATCAGTGCCATTATCAAAAGGTGAAAGAAGCTTTATTATGCATTCTGATACTTCAAGCTATAAGGGCTTATACTATTATATCGTAACGCTTTATAAGGCGCAGTCATTACTTTTTATAAATGGTTGTGTCAATAATTATGAGGCATTATGAAAACTTTATGTATTTTTGCATTTATAATGCCCTATGGATAGTGGGTTAAGGCAAAGTGTTACCCAATTACCCAAGCAAGGCGCTAACAAGACCAAAACCATGGTTTCGATACCCAGGGAACACATGATACTTGATGAAAATGTATATCTTTACGGTACTGTACTTTACGTCGCTTTAGATCAAAGTGTCTGCTCAACGAATACATGTAAATGTAAAAGTATCAATTTCATGTTCATACCCAAAACTAGGTAAGCACATTCCAATATAAAGAGCACCTCAGGAAGACTGACTCCAGTCCCCAAGAAGGTTGCTGATTTGAAGGTGAACTCACCATAGAACCATGATATGGAGACACACTCAAAGAACACCAGGAACAGGAGGCACATCCCACTAGCAGAGTAGTAGTCGAAGAGTTTAAACACGTACAGGCCACCCTGGAGAAAGAAAAAAACAAGTCAGATCAGATTATTATCACCCAGCAGTAGACAAACATGCCCGTCTCTGCCTTTGCTCATTCACACATAGCCTTCAGTGAAATGTGAAGTCAAATAATAGACAAGCCTGTAAATTCCAGGTGAACATGAAATCACACACACGGGGTGAGGTGAGCTGTGAGGGACTCACACAAATGGGGACACATATTGTTGTCGAAACACAGAGTGCAACACATACAGTGCAAATGGTGGCCAACATGTTTTAACCTCGACTGTAAGGTGACACACGGTGCAGCAAGTGGTGGTCAAGGAAATTGTTTTATAACCTGAAAGATTGTAGTATGGGGCTGGATAAAGTTGGATAAATGGACCAGTTTTCTTCAACTGTTCCTGTAAGATACCCATCGCTCTGTAAATGCATGACCATTGTGATGGAGTATGCGTTACCTTATGAAGGATAAAGGAGTGATATCACACCACTTTTTTTTATGTTACTACAGAATTTACAAATGATGTTATTCATTTTTTTTGTCACTGGATGTTTCATATGAGCAATGGGAGTCATCTGGAACCACTGTATTTAAGAGGTCTCCCCACCAACAAGGTTTTTACGATTACTGCTACCTTTTGCATGCTCAGTCACATTTCTTATCCAAAATGATAACTACTCAACTCAAATCAGGAGTCATGTGATTGCATAAGTGGAACTCATGACACTGCCAGAGTCAGTAGCAGTCAAAGACACACAACTCAAGAGAATCTTTAAGAGCTTCACGGTTACAGGGCCCCCACTCAATACATTTTGAAATATGATATATTGGAGTCATTTTAAGGTCATCTGCAAATATGTGCTTTAGTGAACATGGCTGTACATGACATAAATGTATTATGCAATCATCAAGAGGACTGTGATAGGACCACATATAGCTACAGGAATGTGGGCGGTTATTCTGAGCCTGTTACCTGTGTGATATTGGAGAGGCCAATCACATAAGACACCAAGCAGACGCCGGCAATGAAAATCTCTCTTCTTTTCCTCAGAACATGGGGGAATTCATCCACCAAAGCCGTGACGAACCCCTCCACTGTGCAAAACTAAAGAGAAAACATGAACTTTAGCAAGTGGGTCATATAAGGTCACCTTTTTTGGGTATCTGAATAAAGATCCGTATCACGAGCAACAGAGCAGCTTCGCTGAACAGAGCACTGAGCACACTCCGGAACTAAAGAACTCGCCCCTGTCATCGTCGAAATACACCAAGGTTATTGACATTGAATACAAGTTGACGCAATAAATAGGTCTATCAAAGGGTCATGACAAAATCATTTTTTTTTTGTTTTTACCTGACTGTCAATTCCAAGCATAAGCAACATTGAGAAGAACAGAATAGCCCACAGTGGTGAAACAGGCAGCTGTGTCACTGCCTGTGGGTAGGCCAAGAAGGCCAACCCTGGACCTGAAAAATACAAAAGCAAGAGTTTGGTGCTGCTTACTGTACATTTTAGACATGATTTGAAACGTGCTCATTACTAATTGGAAACGTAAGGAATCTTTCGAAATGCAATATTCTTTCTTTCTCCAAATAAAACATAACCTTATCTGTTTGCAAGTACCTGATGCAGCTACTTCTGCGATAGGCCGCTTTGTTATGTAGGCCATGAAACCCACGATGGAGAAGATGACAAAGCCGGCAAACATGCTGGTGAAGGAGTTGATGCAGCAGACGATAATAGAATCTCTGTGGATCATAAGAAAAGAAGAATGGACTCACTACTGCTGAATGGAGTATTGATTCCTTAGGTGCTAACAGTGGAAGGCACATGGTTTGACTGATTGTCCAGATAGTTGAAACTGCATATGTATAAAATTGCATGGCACCAAACACCTATATTACTGACCCATAAATGACTTAGAGAGACTGACAGGGTTCTATGATTAAAAAGCCACAGCTGCAAACTGAATATGGGTACGTTTGATTGCACCATTTAACCAGGCCAGGCTTAAAGACATTATACTAATAGGAGTCTAAATGCCTGTGATTAAATCTTACAATTGCTGCCTACTTGTAAACATTGTTGTGGAAAGGGTTGTAGCTCCCAAGGGCAATAAGTGACCCCAGTCCTAATCCATACGAGAAGAAAATCTGGGTTGCAGCGTCCAGCCACACCTGACAAAAATCAGGAAGAGAGATTTGAAAAAGATTAGGTACCATGGGCTGACATTCTCACAACCTGTGATCCAAACAACTATCGGCCACATCTGTTTTGGGAGCGATATTTTTACATTTACATTTACATTTTAGTCATTTAGCAGACGCTTTTATCCAAAGCGACTTACATATGTGTGACTTACAATGTATACACATTTTACATTTTTACATTTACACTGATGGCACACTGCACATCAGGAGCAATTAGGGGTTCAGTGTCTTGCTCAAGGACGCTTCGACAGGGAATCGAACTAGCAACCTTCTGATTACTAAACGACTTCTCTACCACTGTACCACTGTCGCCCCCCATAAATACTGCACCTCAGACTCCTTCAGCTTGCTGAACTCCGGGGTGATGTAGAACAAGATGCCGTCTATTGCTCCAGGCAGAGTGACTCCACGGAAGAACAGAATAAAGAGCATGAAGTAGGGGTACGTTGCTGAGAAGTACACCACCTGGGAGGTAGAATCAATAACTTTACGCTGCTGTAACAACCAGGGATTGAGAGATCACCTTAAAGTCACACAGGAGCTGACAGAATAGTTATTTGCCATTGTTCAAAGTCTGTGAAATGTGATCATTGAGGTTGGGGTTAACAACACAATATGGCATAGAGTGCAATTATGTCATAAAACAGTTTTCTTTTGCTGGGGAAAGATGGTAAATATAGCAGTTTTGCGTCAACTTATAAACAATCAATGTTCCTTAGAGTGTAAGACTTGGCTCCTACCTTGCCAGTCCACCCTACACCTTTCCAGATACAGAAGTAGACGAGTACCCAGGCGATAGCCAGTGTTATTGCCAACGGCGCACGGACCGTTCCTGGCTGGTCCAGTCCGTCCGTAAGCTCATGTACATTCCGTCTAGTGGAGCAAACACAAAGAATCACTGTTGCTGTGCCAAAGCATTAGACACACTTAAGTTTTGGCATGTTGTCACTGCACTTTCGCCAACCTTGCTTTATAAATGTATTGTAATGTTAAACAAATACAAATATTTCTCTTACTCCCAAAACTCCACCACAGCACTTGTCAAGTTGGTGGTGTTGACCAAGCTGTAGTTTGAAAAACATTTGTCTGTGTTCCAGGGATTATCACATGACGCCCATGGTAGGTCCTGTCATTTAGCAAAATATAGCAAAATATTTGTGTTACTCTCCTTTTCATTAGAATTTTGTCTTCATATGATTCTCTCTCTCTCTCTCTCTGTACGTGCCTGTCTGTCTGTCTGTCTGTCTGTGTGTGTGTTTTTGTGCGTGCGTGAGAGAGAGAGAGGTATGCATTTATGTTTCAGTTCTGGGATATGTTTGAAGTTACAACATAATGGTACAGTGTATATGTAGTTTGGGAGAAAATATGCAAAGACATACTCACAGCAGTGAACGAGTTAAAGAGATAGTAAATGGCCCAAGAGATGATGACAATGTAATAAATGTTTAGATAGAAGGAGAGGAGAGCGGCTGCCCAACCAATACCTGAGAAGGCGGAAGCAGGAAAATATTTACTTAGTAGAAACTGACCAATACGTAATTTACAAACGTTCCGCGCTTTCCAATTTACATGGTGCATCAAATAACCATTTTAATGAATTTGGGGATAGTGAACCTCATGACAGTAAACCTGCACATAATCCGTGACTAATTTCGCAAACCGTAGCTTTAGAGGATTAGCAGCGTTTTGAAAGAGACCTTCACAACAATTTCCACGCTGCGTAGCCTATATTTGGAGTAAATTTGCATGTTTACCTTTGAACATTGGAGCGAGTTTCCACACTCCAAGTCCGCCAACGGATGTGTACTGACCGAGGGCAGTTTCGAGCAGAAACAATGGCATTCCAGCAAATATGAGGGTCAAAAAGTAAGGAATCAAGAAGGCCCCTGAATAGGAATTAAATGGTAAAAAAGTATGTATGAGTGGCAAAGAAACATTTCAACCCACAGCAAGCTACCATGTAGGTTATGATATAAACAGTGAACTATAACAACACTTTCATTGCGCTGCAAATGAACGGTGTCGGGGAGGAAATGCGCGCAGATTCCTGTGCGACCTCAGATGGGGGAAACTACAGTCGAGCCAATGAGATTATTTAAATTAACCACCAGAACAATGCAGCCTTTGACGAGTCCAGTTTGAGACTCCGTTTGTTTTAGAGCAGGGGAGAATCCAACAAGTTTTGTTTACCTCCACCGTTTTTTCCACAAAGATATGGAAATCTCCAGACATTGCCAAGTCCGATTGCATACCCAACACAAGATAGAAGAAAGTCAAATTTCCCTTTCCACGTTTCTCTTTCGGGGATATCCGATTTCGTCGGTTGAACTTTCACAACCAAGGTTTTGGGTTTATCATTGGATGTCGGCTCCTCGTTGAGTTCTGTTAACACATGTCCATCGGTTGCTTTTGTACCGTTAGTCGCCATGTCTCTGGCTTTTGCAGAGGTCCTGGCCGGCGGACGGGAGAATTCAGCACCAGTCCACGTAGACAGCAGTTTCGCGGTCCTTACTCAAGCTTGAAACTGGGTATGGTGCCGGAAATCAGGAGAGGTGCTTACAACTTTCCAGATGAAGTAGACGTTAATCTGAAACGATACAGCAGATATATTATTGTTAGATTTTAGCATGTGTGCTAATAAATATCAAACTGTCACCGGCGCTACTTTACACCTATGCGGAGCATGGGAAGAAAATACATTACGTCGGAGGCAGAAGAGCGCTCCGAGGATGCGCTTCTAAAAACCATTAGATGCGACCATGATCTGTCCGTTTAGTTCACAGAACAAAACATCCATTTGCTCTCAGAAAAAATACTGACAATTGTAAGATGATGCCAGTGTATTTGAATTTCTCTCATTTAAAGAGCAAAAACACAGAAAGTAATGAGTTAAATAATAATAGCATGTTTTGTTCATTTAAAAGTAGGCTATCTGGTAACTAGCATTGGGTAAGATGCACAACTGGAACACGTAGAAAGTTAGAGTAGAATACATTCTGAATTTTTAATTCACATTGCAGTTAGCCCTTTATTTCACCTGTGCTACGTGTTTCTGTACAACACGACATTTTTTACCCACTAAAATATATTATTAAATATCATACTAGACATTAAATTATGAAGACAGTTTTAAATAAGGTGATATTGTACATACATTTTCATACATGCGAAAAGTGGCATTCACTGAATGCTGACATAGCCGAGTCGCTGGTGCCGAGAGCGCAACGCTCTGCGCATCAAACTGAGCTCATCTTTTAACTGAACACTTTTGTTGTTTTGAGATAACGAGTAAAAACAGACCCAAGACTGCTGTCAATTATTTTACACGTTCTGTCTTTTTAGCCAATGAAAGAGTTCTGCATGCATCTGACTCATAAATGATTTTCACGCAAATGTCCAAATCCATTCATTTGGTCAGTAAACTATTCCACAAAATTGACATGCAAACGATAGCCTACAGTTAGTGTGGCGGTCAGAATCAAACACGAATCTTAAAGTTATTTATTCGTTTCAATAAAGAATTGTACTTACAGCAAGACCGCTCTACTGAGATTTCGGGACGGGAATATCCGTTGGTTCTTGAAGAAGTTGGACACAAAAAAATATCACTGATGCAAACAAAAGAGGAACGTCTCCATTAAACTTGAGAACAATTCGCCTATCCAGGGGGAAAGGTGTTCAAATGTCTCGATGAATGGTGCTGTCCAAACTTGTGGTGCTGAAGGCAGAGAGGGAAACGAGTCGACAGGCAGTTTCGCCTTGTACCACCGTCTAACATCAGCAACCCGAGATGTTACATGTAGCACGAGTCTCCGCTCTCATCTACATTTCGTCAATGTCATCTGAAAGTCGACCCTCCCCATGTTCAACATTTCCACCACTGAGATCGCAGCGGGTCTGAGACTGGAGCATCTTCTTGACTCAAGGCTTTATATGGTTTCTGGTTTTTTTTTTTCTTCAGAATTTCGTGTATTTTTTTTTTTCCTCCTCTCACCAATTCAAATTGGCCACTCACGGTATGCTGATACGTAATTTGATGTTTTATGACTTAACATTTAGTTTGCGTGACTGCGTGAAGAAAGTTAGCCCACTGACCTCAACCTATCCTAGATAGCATAGGAATGCAAAACGTCGTGTATGTAGTGGACTTCGCGTTCAGATTTACTAAGTCGATTTACACTACACAAGTAAAAAGACATGGACCTGTTTTTTCACACATAGCGCAATTTCGTGTGAAAAGCATTCAGTACAACATATGCTACATATATCTCACAATGAAACGATTTAAACGGTTTTGAGGACGGTTTATTATTTTATTGTAAACTATTTAGTCAGTTTTATTATGTTGCCATGTGATTATGTTTCCTACGAGTTGGTCTGTTTTTTACGAGTAGCCTACCCTTCCTCAAAAATCTCCACTCCTTCCCATTCTCTTTCCTAGCTCATCCCGACCACTCTGCCAAAACTGTGTGGAGCGAAACAACAGACTGCAGAGAATATGTTTTGGGAAAAACCCGTCAACTCGTTTCATCTAGCGAAACCAACACTTCCGAGGTGGCAGATGCACGGCTGATGCCAATCGTACGCTGGTTGCTGGCAAAATGTGATAAGGAAACCAGTCAATAAGTAGAGTCTGGGAGTGTGAGATAAATTGACTAAACTGCCTTAAATCTTCTTAGCGCTCTGTTTCCAGAAATAAAATACCCCTGTGGAGGGACCCAAATTATCACATTTAATGCAGACTTTTACTCCCATATTGCCATAAATTAATAGTCCAACACTGGAAGATTAGGGACTCATAGGTCTGTACATTAGGCTTTGATGACTTAAATGCAAACTAGCACTGAAGCTTAATGGAAGATGACATCAGCTGAAATGGCATCATGCTGGTTAGTTATGTTGCTGGTCCACATCCACAGAACATTAGGAATGCATTAAATGCAATCTATCTTTGGTATGCTCATGCCCACACACGAGGCATAAAGAGACACTCATCTTTCTTCATCATTTATGAATGGGACCCGCGAGATGCATGGACCATCCTGATGTTGACACTACTGATAACACACTTAGGAAACCATTTCATAGGTGCTAGGTATTCATCCTAACACCCCACATCTAGCAGGCCTAATTTCAGTTTTTGGCTTACCATGCAATGCCTACAGACTCCATTGAACTCCCCTCTCTCTCTCTCTCACACACACACACTCCACTCTCCCCCCTTCATCTCATTGTCTTGCCTCTCTCTCTCTCTCTATCTGTCTGATGCACAGGCTGCCACACAAATTCTATTGTTTTTTTTTTTTGTTTGCTTAACTTTCTTTCTCTGTCTGCCTCTGGAGGCACTTGGTGGAGGGAGATACACAGATAATGGCAGATGGTGAACCAACGAGGGGTGCGCTAACCTACTAATGATACAAAATGAAATTTAGCATTTAGATTTCCATCTGTGGTATTTGCCCCGTGGGGATGAGGGAGCCAGCCGTGCCACACGTTTGGAGACCTGCGGTGAGAGTTTGGAGTGTTGGCAATGGTTGGTGGCACACTTGATTGCTCAACTGTGCACTGAACCCTATAATTGCATAAGGTGGTAATAAGCCAGTCCCTCAAACCCCTGATATCCAGCTTGTGTTCTGGTGAAAACGGATGCAGCAGCATCAACGCCGTCTATGTCTGCGCCCTGCAACTGGAAACACCAAGCAGTACAGACATGTCCTCTGGCAAACCTGATTTGACCAACATTTGTTTGTTCTATTCTTAGCTATATGAAGAGGTTCCTGTGTCAATCAACCAGAATGATGCACACATTAAAAGATATGTCGTAAGACAATCTATCAAAATGGAGCCATTTTCTCGTTCCAAAAAGTAACATTTTGTTGGTCACCATTATGTAGTTCCTACAAATAACTGACAGCAGCTCCATAACACAAAAGCTATGAGAAACAGCCATTTAATTCATCCTCTTTATTCCAAAGTAAACTTGCTTGTTTGTATATGTTCACAGGGGACCAGCATGCAACCTAAATCATTTTGCCTGAATGAAAACAGAAAGTAACAAAACAACCCTGAACCAAATACATAAGAAAAGATCTAGCCTTTCCACACAGAAGCTAATTCTGTTTATAGTATGCTTCGCTGAGCACAATATCATCTATCCAATACAAGCCAGCATGCAGCAATTTAGTTCTGTTGGTTTTCATGGATTAGCAGCGCAGCACATGGCTATGGGAATATGACACAGCTAAGGGAGTGAAGCTGGACAGAATCAGCCCTTTCTTCTTTTCAGCGCTAGGAAAACAAGGCCTCGGTGTCAGATCTATTTATGTGTGACACTCCAGGGCCCAGAATGTGGCGCTCTTCATTGGTAAGGCAGTCAGGTACGCTGCTGCGAGCCCTCCAGAGGCTGCACTGTGCTGGGCTTCCGCTCCCACTGAAAGGCTCGAGACAGACTGGCATGTCGGTTGCTGGGTGATCAACAAAGATACTCAGGGCCACTTCTGCAAAGGAGCTATGAGGGTAGGACGCATGGAGGGTTTGGGGGGTGGGGTTTCTGGGCTGAATGTGGAGGCTCAGCCAACAGGTGTCTCATGGAGCAAAGCTGGAATGTTAGTGAGGTGTTAAACAACAGTGAGGAACAAAGGCTTATTTCCTCATGTGGACATTACACTTTAACAAAAACAAAAAAGTGTTCGCCAAAGTTTGATCTTTTTAACTTTAACTGTTGTGTCAGGCAACAATATATATATAACCATTAATTTGCATTGAAAAAAGAATGTGAAAATTAAAAAACGTACAGTAATAAAGCCACGGAATAATGTATTATTGATGCCAACTCTTAAACGGTTTGATGTGTTTGATGGATGAAATGGAGGTCATTAACCACTGCAGTTTACTAACGAATCTAATTCAAAGTTATATGGCATGATGAACAGGCACAGTTCTGACGGTCAGTTGAATGATACATCTTGATATGCTTAATGTGCTGTTTTTCAAGCATATTTTTGGACAAACATTTTATTGTTTAGCCAGGATCTTGAGCCAATAGTAAATACATAAACACTCTATTCCAGTATTCCAATAACAGAATAGAACTGTAGTGAGGACAGTTCAAAAGCAATCTTTTTGAACTGCAAAACAGAAAAAAATTAACAATGAGATTTAAACTCTGTAAATGTACACATTCATGTATAATCATGTGGCTTTCCTTTCCTACAGAGATACACATGATATACTCTACATAACAACCACTTTAATCAAAGTAGGTGCTCTGTGAAAGAATGCAGTCACTCTGGTTGCCATAGGCTCTGTAACCAGACCATGTCTACAATGGCCTCTTGAACTACCTATCAGTGTACATGGGGTCTTCTATACTTGTTTTAAGGTCATATGTAAGGTGAGGAATGGTGAGATTGCTAGAGTTCTACGTTATGCAAGTTACTTCAGACAGACAGCAACTGTGGGATCTTATTTACCAACAAAGGAAGCGGCAAAGAAGAAATAAAAAAAAATTCCAATGTTGACACATTAAGAAACAAATGTTTGACTGCTGTAGGCGCGGTAATAATAAACATTTCACTGACCGACACATGTAGGAAGGGGATTTATGTCCAAGCCATTCACATTTAGCTTGTGATCTCTTCCACCAGATCTGAAACTTCAAATAAATGATATAGCATACAATATATTGTGTCTATGTCAGTGTATTAGGGGTGTTCCATAATGATAGTTTTGAAACCAGATAAAGCAGATCTTTGGAAGAACTGACTTAAAAGAAGTTGTGTAATCGAGTACAGCAACTTTCCATACAGGGTTTGGTTTGTTCGGGTTGAGTTTATTGTATTTGCATTTGTTTAAAATATATCTAATCATGTCAATTGTAAACTGAACTGGCATAGGATGACTATTATACCCCAACATTTTATATATATTATTAAACCTGACATTTAGCAATATTGCATATCAGATGGAACTATAGGGGATCTATTGGAGATATAGTTTGTAGTAATATAATTATATTACAGTATATTTCACACAATAAATGCACAAGGCCCATCTCATCCCATTTCATTGAAATCAATTTGTACCAGAGCAACTTCAATAAACTGTGGCATTCTAATATATCTATATGTGTAGCCAAAATTCAAAGTGGTCCAAAAATCAACAAAAAATGGCTCTTAAACATAAATGTATTGGTCTGTGTAAATGACATGAATAAAGTGACTGATTCTTCCATTAGTCAAATCAATAAATGATTAGGCACTCTGGGGTTCAGTGTACCCACTGAGTCAACTGACGATGGCCAGATATTGTGACATACTGAAGAAAATTGTAAACATATCTTTACAAAATTATTCTAAAAGCACAGTGCTATGCATCATCATAAGAGATTAATTCATAGGTGAATGCGAAGCTTTTCTGCTGTGTGCTATTGACACTGTTTTATTAAACTGAGGCTGTGATGTTAATTCTTGTATGTTAAATCTTGACATTTGACACATGTGGCTGTCTCATCTTTGAAATCATTGTTGTGTTGCGTATGAACAACTAAATTAACATAACAATGAACGATTAATATGTTAATTAAAATACTTCATTCATAGTATTCATTACTAGTTAACTGCACAATGAGCAGAAACAAAAAACAAAAAGACTAAGCGACCACCTTCTTTCATTGTTTTTGGATCTTGGTCTATCAACCATTTCTCATAAAAAAAAAGCCCATTTAAATGCATTAGCTGGTAATGTGTATATCCTACGCAGAATTACTGAATTTCTTGGTTAAAACAATTGGACCATAAAAATAGGCTAATCTATGCCAACATAAGGCTAATGTTGCTAAATATCTGTAAGACTTTTAACAAAATGAACAACCATATCTTTAAGTATACTGCAAGCTATTACCTTTTTTAACAGGTTGACTTGGCTGACCTAGATGTATTTTGTTAAATTGTACATCAACAGCAACGTTCTTTTTAGCCACATTTGAAAGGCCATCTTTAGCAAATGGCACAAAACCGAAAGATGAAAGACAGAGATATTAGGAGCGAATCAGCCAATGGCTTGGAGAAAGCTCTGATTCAGAGGGGAGAGAGCACCACAGGGAATAAGCATTGTGCAATCCACTCGCTTTGCCTGTCTGGGAATTCAATGGAAATAATTGTTCATCAGAGCAGAGTATTAGACCTCAGACTCAGAGCTACAGCACTACTTCCATGCTATTTCTGAGTCTATTTCTGTCTGTGTTCTCTGAGAGTGCCTTCATATTTTTGCAATTAAATTCATTTATAGAAGAACATGTATGCTTCTTCATTGGGAATGTATTAATGAAACAATGTTGCCTTCATTTCCATAACACTAACAATGACAGCCTATGACATAAGTGTACTCCAAAGTGTATACCATAATGTTTTTATAATTGGTGATGTAAAGATGACATAACCATACAAATTGCAAGTGATGAGTAACTGGAATGCTTCTGGTTGAGCCTGAATGGCCTCTTTTAATGGATACAACAGCATTCAATCTACTGCCATACAGATTACACCGGCGTTGTTAAATCTGGGTATATCACTAACCAAAACCACTGACAAAGAGAAACAAAAGACTGACGATTCCAGATGATTAGGGATGTGTCCTTTGCTTAACACCGTATAAAACAAAACCTTGACAAAAACCCTGCGGCAAATCATCTCTAGTCGGCACTGTAAACCTCAGACTAACTCTCCATTTTGACAGTTTGTATGTGACTTAAAACGTCATGTCCTTTCAAGAGGATCAAGGGAGGGTCCATCTTTTTAGTTCTGATTTCTCACTGAGTATATACATCCTTTCACTATCAATATCAACAGCCAGGAGCGTGGGAACAAAATGTATCACTCTATCTGTCACAAATCATTTTTATGTCACAGCCTCGTTCCTCTGCAAGACAAGTACAGGTGGGTTTTAACCATCAGTGTAATACTTCATTAGGTTTTTTTCATATGACATTAATAGCAATTTAATTGTGTAGATAAGTCTCATATGGTTCAACCCATCAACTGACTGAAAGCAAAACAATTTTCATAGAGGCTTTTACATGAATGAAATCTGCTGTTTGGGTGAATTAAAGCTCTAACTCTTAGAATTTTTTTATGTTAGAATTCTATATTTCCATGCTGTACTTGAGCAGATGTTTTTGACTTGTTTGACAGCAAGGCAGTTGAATGTGATAGGGTGGTCCTGGTAGTAGTGTGTTTGACAGCGATGCAGTTGAATGTGATAGAGTTGAATGTGATCGGGCTGAATGTGATAGGGTGGTCCTGGTAGTAGTGTGTTTGACAGCAAGGCAGTTGAATGTGATGGCGTGGTCCTGGTAGTAGTGTGTTTGACAGCAAGGCAGCTGAATGTGATGGCGTGGTCCTGGTAGTAGTGTGTTTGACAGCAAGGCAGCTGAATGTGATAGGGTGGTCCTGGTAGTAGTGTGTTTGACAGCAAGGCAGCTGAATGTGATAGGGTGGTCCTGGTAGTAGTGTGTTTGACAGCAAGGCAGCTGAATGTGATAGGGTGGTCCTGGTAGTAGTGTGTTTGACAGCAAGGCAGCTGAATGTGATAGGGTGGTCCTGGTAGTAGTGTGTTTGACAGCAAGGCAGCTGAATGTGATAGGGTGGTCCTGGTAGTAGTGTGTTTGACAGCAAGGCAGCTGAATGTGATAGGGCTGAATGTGATAGGGTGGTCCTGGTAGTAGTGTGTTTGACAGCAAGGCAGCTGAATGTGATAGGGCTGAATGTGATGGCGTGGTCCTGGTAGTAGTGTGTTTGACAGCAAGGCAGCTGAATGTGATAGGGCTGAATGTGATAGGGTGGTCCTGGTAGTAGTGTGTTTGACAGCAAGGCAGCTGAATGTGATAGGGTGGTCCTGGTCGTAGCGGCTCTCCTCCTTCGGGGATAATGCAGGTGGACAGGATGTGATTCTCCAGTCAGGGCTAATATGTTGAGTTAATGGCTTTCTCTGGCCACCTGCCTGCCTTCTTTGTCAGATGTGGTGAAACGTCTACATGGAAACACATTCATAGAACATGCCAGCGTTTCCTTTTCTACATCCAAACAGCTTATGCCTTTATAGCCTGCTGACACCCCTTTCCAAACTTAATTAATGCAATCCACATTGTAATTCCTTCCATATCACGCCTCTCTTTGAACATTTGCTGGCACGTGTCCAGTACCAGAGAGAACCTTTCTTTACCTGTCAGAATGCATGATAACATTATGGATGAGGATATGTTTAGGGGGACAAAAAAAACAGAAAGGATTTTGAGACAAATAAGGCCTGCAGTTATAGTATTTGTGGACGTGTTGCTAGGCAACACTGCAGTCAGTTTCAGTCAGTGTTCAATGCGGCCTTTAGCCTCCGGTGGGCTACTGACTGCCACGGCAGCTGCTGGAATAGGGTTCATTAAGTTTTATAGAATCTCCATTAAGTGCTCAGATTAGGGTTCAAAGGTTAATTCAAATTCATCCCAGCCTTAAAAACGCTACCCTGTGCTTTGTATCAGAGCTCAACTCACACCCCGTGGCAGTGAAAGCCAACGCATTGCACATGCAGTACCTTTCTTTCCAACGAATAGCAATTCATCAAATCTGCTTTTATTCCCATTAAAATGGATACATTTTTTTTTGTGAGTGACAAGCTTGGGCATTATTTATTCCTTCCCATGTCAATCACAATATTTAGTGTAGGCCAATTTATTAGTGATTTTTGCCTCAGCAGCCACCTCTACTGAAAACACATTAATGTTCAAAAAACGGGATAAAAAGCTTCATCACTGCCAGACTATTTTGCATCTGTGCATGCTATTTGCTGTTTGTCATCCACCTCATTATCTGTCATCGAGATGTATCATAACTGCTCTGCAGTCTTCCAACCAACAGGACAGCTCTGAACCCTCGCTGAATTTCTCTCTCTGACAAGAGGCCTAAGCTCCTGAGTTATGTGACTCCTCCTAATCCATGTACGATTACTTCAGATCAGTGATGAGCTTCACTGAGGCACATCGTCTTTTTCACTGTGCGTAGGATTCTTCCACCTAATCACCTCAGTAGGCGCTGTGGGCTTCAATCTCTGATTGGCAAGCATCTGGGAGCCAGGGAGCAACCTCATGCCTAGAAACCAGAACATTGACTGGTTAACCTGACTGAACATGCAAAGCCCCATTACATTTGTCTTTAGCCTTTATCGTACACATTCCCACTGATGATATGCTTGCACATATTCCTTTACATTATTGAGATAGACACATGCCTCCATTAGTCTTATACATCTGTGAGTAACTGGCAGGCAAAATACAAACAAACAAAACAAAACAAACAAATACAGTGTATACAGTGAAATATAAGACTGCATACAAGACACCACTGTCCCATACATTGCTTCAGTTGAAGTAGCATTCTTCATGAACCTCCTGCCCACTGTGCACTATTCTATACCTCTCCTTTGTCATTGACTCATTACTGGTACCTGATGTACAACTGGTGTTGATTGTTTTTTACTACATACATCTTTTCAGGCTGATTAGGCACGCAATGATCCATTTGAACACTCTCCAACATCTGATCCTCCGAGGGTTCAAACATTGTGTGTGTGTGTGTGTGTGTGTGTGTGTGCGTGCGTGCGTGCGTGCGTGCGTGCGTGCGTGCGTGCGCGTGTTGACAAAAGACTGCTGTGAGTCACTGCCCTTAGGGTTAAACCGTCTGTTTTTCATGATTCTAATGGTCGATAGGGCAAATGAATCAATATTTTGTGATTATTTTCTGCAATCGTGTACCTAGTTTAAATTCATATTCAACGGCAATAATAGGTGATGATAATGGAAATAAATATGGCATCGTTTTCTCTTCATGGTATGACTACTACCTTGCACATTAATGCTGAAACATTTCAGGACCCTGGTATTTCATTACAATGCAGCAGGTGCCTGAAACCTCCCGTCACACGTGTCCCATTCACCCCATTCATCGCTATGGAAACCGGCAGGATGAAATGGTAGGTGATTTGTGCCACTCCACCAATGACAGACCAGATAGACACCAAGGAGAGACACCAAGGGCTGCACAGTTTAGCTGTACATTTCACCCTGACCTGACAAATACTGCAATGCAGGAAAATGGTAGCACATATAAGGAAGAAGAAAGGCTTTAAAACCATGCTAATCCTTTCTTTAGGACCTATGATATATATACATTTGTCACATGATTCATTCTGATGTTAGCTCTAGCTTTAACATACATTCCAGCATAATATGACATATACACCATCTCTTTGTTTATAAAAATAGACTAACAGCTGACATCAGAATGGACCTAGCCAAACTGATAATAATGATGATGATGTAATATAGCCAACGTTCAAAGCCTCAAATGCAACAGAGACAAGGCAATTACAACAATTGACAGCACAGATTCTACCAAGATCAATTGTAGGGTTCTTGCATTGATTGATAAGCACTGTCTGAGGCAATTGTAACCTTCAGTGTGACAATTTGCCTTCCATGAAGCTAAAAGACCCAGCTGTTTAAAACGGTGGTGCTAATTAGCACGCCTGTGCGACAGAGAAATCTGTGGCCAGCTCCATCCATCATGTGTCACAGAGAGTTGTAGAACAATGTGCATCCAGCTCATCTCTCCTTAGGTTGTGCTTCAACAGGATCAATAGTCTCTCACCTGACAAAGCACAACATAGGAGAAAACACCGGAGGCAATGAATGTAGTATCATCAATAACAGGGTCCTTCGTGGGCTGTCATTAACTTGATCCTGTATTTTACAGATGCCACTTGAGTGAATGGCATCATTCTGACAGTTTTTATGTACTTGTATTATTTCTTATCATTATATGATATTATTTATAATATTATTATTATTATAATCCAAAATGATGAATCTAATGTAAAATATTGTGTGAGGCTTAATAGGAGGGAAAAGCAGGCAGATATTACAATAACATTTCCAAAGAGGGAGAATGTACAAAATGACTCAAATTTAGATCTGAGTTTAAGTATACTATCTAATCCCATCAGACCTTTATCATTAGTTTACATACGTACTTTCATCAAGGATACCCCAATCGCAAAATCCAAGAGAATTCATCTGAGATGAAAGATAATTTGCGTGACATCGAGTCCTTTGATCTCCAAGCACTTAACCATTACTGATTCATTCTATCCTTGTAGCATTTCATTTTCAGCGCAAAAAAAGGATTCCTGCATACACAGATGGTATTGTGTCTTATTGCAGCAATTCAGTTTGACATCAGAGAACTTACAAAATCTTACATGTATCAGTAAGTTTATCTGTAACATGATCATAACATTAAATCATACATTTAAATGGTAAGGTATAAAATGTAAGCATTTTGCACATTTTATCAAAGATACGTTATTCCCCTGGTTGCCTGTGACCCATGTAGCCTGTGTAAGGTGACACACATTTTCAATGACTATTGCAGGACTCTAGCGGTCTGGCTGGTGTAATACTTTGGGTCTGTGAGTGTGTCAGTGCTTTGTGTATGCTGTGCTTTAAATCGTCTGTGCTGTCCAGACTGTTACTTTTCTCCTTTGGGGTCTTTCCCAACACTCATTATTGAATTCGGTCAAAATTCTTGAAACAATATGTTGATATCAAGAATCTTCAACATATTCTGATCCTGACATTATTATTATATAATGTCATCATTATGATATATAACACAAGATAAGACAAGGTGTAAATGGATAAATTGCCTTCACTAAATCTCACACTAACTACAGATGAGTGTAGGGTTTATGTCCAGGTAACAGACAGAAAGGTACACACTCCAACATTTGTTTGAACAAAAGAAAAGAGCTGCACTAAAATGTGAACTTAATTAAATTAATATATATTCTTTGAGGACTTATAACTAATTTGAACTGTAATGCAACTGAAATTTATTTTTATACAATTGATATAACATATATGTGTCATTTTAAAGTGGGGACATTGTTTGTAGTGCTCTAACGCCAACCTTAGTATTGATATTGATATACTCTGATATTCCCATTTGGCCAAATACATTACTGAGAGACATGGTCCTCCAGTTTATAACCACTTGTGATATGAGAGGCAGTAGAAAAGCAAGAATTTACTAGAGGAACTCTTGATATCATTCCCATCATGTCACAATTTGCCCAGAATCTCTAGGCGAGCAGCTGGCTACAGTGGGTCAGACTGACAGCGTGGCCCTGGGTTTGGAACCCTTAGAGCTGGGCCTTCTGCATACTAATCATGGGCTTGTAGTGCTTCAGGCTCAAGTGGGCATGTAGCTCATTGCTTCAAGCATGCGGATGTTTCTGGATCAAGAGCATTACAGTGAAATGGGTTACACAGTGGTGGAAGGAATTAGCTAGTGGGCAGTTCTGAAAAGTGGGAAAGTGGTTATGAGAGAATAAAGTACTCCATACAGAGATGTCCAAGTGGTGAGACTTTGACCTACTGTTTTAACTGCAAGAGACTCTGCAGTTGGCATACACCAGCAAACATATTTTAATGGGGACATCAGCAGATGCTTCAGGCACAGACTGGTCTGGCACCTTGGCTCCCAACACATGAAAGAATGTTAAGCTTGAAAACATTGCATTGGCGAGGTTTGGCTCCTCAATGCCTTCCATGCATCAGCTTTGCCACTGTGACCTATGAGCAAACTCTACAGCAAGGGCATCATATATGAAAGTTTGCATTGAGTCTGGTGTGGATCTGTGCATTTTGCAGGGCAGGATACCCTGGCTGTGTGACCTGGAATGGGATTGAGGTATTGGGGCGTGAATGTAATTGAGGCCCTCAGGTGCAGAGCTATGCAGTGATTTTACCTAACTTCCAGGCAAGTCTTTCCACTTGGTTACGCTTAAGCGAAAGGGGCACAGCCTATAATTCCACCTCTGGTCTGCCACATGCATCAGATTTGAAAGTGTGGTTGTGTGAAACAAATGATACATTGGGACGGAAAATCAAGCCAAGAAGTAGAAGAAGGTAGAAGTAGGAAGAAGTTAGCCCAGAAGGTAAAAGGCCAGGGGATACAGCAGATGGATAGAGAGACACAGACCTGGGTAGCCGTGGTGACCATACCCATTAATGTCAGTAAGGACCCAGTGAGGACATTCAGCCCAAGAAGTAAACAAACTGTGTCTCAATTTTCACTTTAAGGTGTGCTCATATGCTGAACACAAAACTAAAGGCCTGACCTATGTTTGTCATGTGACTGACCTGGGCCGTACATTCCATAATAGAACAGGAGACACGTTTAACTTAATATCCCTTGATAATTAACCAGGTAACAATGACAGATCAGATAAACCATAATATAAAGAAATATTACAAATTGAAGTGCTGTTTGAGATAATGGTGTGGTTTGTCTGAAGCTGCACTACATATGGAATGGGCGGCAGGTGTGCCAGTAAAGAGATTAAAAGCTATGCATGCTAGCATCAGTCCCTTGCATGTAGTCAAAGTCAAAGTCAAAGTGTTTATTATCGCATACACCAAATTTCTTCAGCGCAGCGAAATTCTTATGACTTGGCAGCCAACATCTACGCAGTAGACGGCATACAACAGGTAACACAAATAACATATACCAAAATAACATATACCAGAAATAACATATAACATATAACATATAACATATAACAAGTAACAACAGTTTAAAATACAAGAAGGGCAGTTTCCAGGGTGGGGAATATTAAATTAAATAAGATAAAAAAATGTGGGTTTATATATATATGTAGCAAGTGTATTTGTATGGGTGTGAAGTACAAGGTGATGGCGACTGTTCAGTGTTGTATCTACCCATGTATCTACCCAGATGGCATGAATATATTGGTCCACCAAAATGTTTCAGTCGGCACCCAGCAGGCAGTATGTCAGACCCATCTAGCTACTACATATTGGCCCTTGTGTAGATTTGAATCAGCATCTTGCCAATAGAATGCAACTTCTGGAAACATAAATATGAAATATATGATGTGTTCTTGCATAGTTTGTTCAGCACAATCACAGTCGTCACTATAGCCTATGAACTGCTTTCATTTTCATGTCTGATATGTGCAGTTACCTTGTAGTGATCCTCTACTACAGCTGATCAGTCACACTCAAATCAGTTTTGAATTTGCAATACTGTTCATTACAGTAATGTTATGTCAACTCAAATCAACAATGTTTCCCTGTAATAATATTGCTGTAATTTTCATTTATCTACAGAATACACACATGTGCACACATAGTTTGTGTTTAACTCTTTAGTGCCCATAGGCCTACTGAAAGATTTTAACAAAAATAGAATGGACTGACGGAAGGTTTAACAACCAGTATTGGGGACTAGTGAACTCTATGTAATTGAACTATTAGTTTAATTATATTTTGCAGTAGCTTGCTGGTAGTTCAACTACATTAATATTTACATAGTGAAATAACTTTTATGCCATACTTTTAAGTCCAGAAACCTGATTGGCAGGTTGTAGTAGAGGATTGCTAACCCTTGCCCAGGAAATTATAATTCTGCTAGTGTTCAAATTAATTCTGGTATAGTTGAATCAGGTGTTGGTCTATCTTCTTGTTAAACTTTTTCCACATAGCGTACAGTGGCATATGTGTGAGGATGAAAGGATCCTGTCGACCCTAATAATGTTTGCTGAAAGCAAAGACACTGTCAAAATCTGATCGTTGTAATCTCCCTCGTCGTTTAAATATGAAGAATAACCAAGCATAACTGTAGCACTTACTGCGACCCACAAAATGTTGCGATAGCCTACTGATCAAACACTAATTTGTCAGACCTACTGTCAATTATCTTTACATGATCGCACAAGGATGCGCACAATTGATTCAAAATGGCAAGACTACATTTTAAAACCCACTTCAAGACAGGGACAAAAGGTAAGGTGACCAGATATCTGAGACAAAATCCGGGGACATTTTCAGTTCAGACACGTACACACATTCAAAACAGTGTAATGTTTTTATCTTTGTAAACGAAAAACGGTCACCCTAAAAGGTCAGTTGACTAATAACAAAAACAGAATACACTCCAATACAATCCAAGTACGTGGTTAATGCCAATGCCATTTTAAATTTGGCCACTGTTGCTACAGCTTTCTTTGTAAGTTTGTCTATGCAATAGGTCCTACGTAGCAACACAGGCTACAATAAACCAATTATTATATTAAAACAGAGACGCCGTTTGAATTCATGCTTGTCGTTTTTCACTTATGTGATTTTTTTTATATATACAGTATGAAGCATTGCTTCATTGCTTCACCTGCTTAAATAGATCTCCATAGAATACCATCTCTGGCACTCACTCATGTCAGGCTTGTTTTTTCTACCCTGCACTGATATGAGTGCTTAATGTGTAGTGGTCTGACAGACGTGACACACCAAAAACGGGAGTCAGACCAATGGACGGATATGCTATCGGGGTGTATAAAATACCAGCTGCTTAACAAGAATAATTTAGTTGTTCTACAAAATTCCCAAGGTGAAAAAGTACTTGGTCAATGAAATACTTTGGAAATGAATTTACTGTATTAAATGATCCAGGAAGGATGGCTACCTTGCTAAAATGAACTACTTTACTTACTTACCACACATCATATATAATCTTTGACAAGGTAAAACAGTTGCTACAAATTCTCCGGTAACATCTGTTAAAATATAAAACATCACTTCAAAGTCTACATTTATAGCACACATTTATGGTGAACATATGGTTTCTGGTTGTGGTAGTATTTATCTAAAAATAAATAATGTAATAAGTTGTCACCAGTTTAAATGTTTGCATATGTTAGCAACTAGCTAATTCCTGTAGGCTAGTGCTAGCAACTGGCCGGGTAAAATGTTGAGGAGAGAGTTTAACGCAATTCACCCAAAGTATTTGAACCAGGTGGGCAGGCTTTAGAAGGTTAACCTATACAAATTCATTTATGAACCAGGGGAACAGGCTTAATGTGGTTAGCTTCTGCCAGTTAGCCTGAGCCAGCCTACTTCTGCCTTGAACCACTGGAAGCTATTTTGAAGCAACACGAGTGTCTCCATTGCCTGTGGCATTCAACTGCCATTCTCACAAAATAAAACTATTGCAACCCTAATGTTATTAACTACTCCTTCGTTATATTGTTATTGACCTCTCACTGGTGTTGTGCATGCGTGTCGTATAGGGCACAAGCCCCTTCATCATATTGTCTCTTTCCAGAAGTGGCACCTTGGAACTAAATGCCCACCGATGTCAGTGCCTATTTTCGTACCTCCTGGGCTGAATTCACAAGCATAGTAACAGCCTTTGAAATGAATCCGCCACTCTCTACAGGTCAATATAAAACCTCCATTTTGAGATTTGGAGGTATGATCTGCTCTGTCATTATCACTCCTGATACAGCCAAGCCAGAGCAATGTTGTAGTCATAGTAGTTCCAGTCTAAAAAGGATTAAAAGGGCAGTTTACAAGGCATTTTTTCCCCACAAAGGGGTGAGGGATCCTCATAGAACCACTCAATGATGATATCTGTTTTCCATGCCCCCCTTTCATCCTTTATTTAATGCACATCTATAAGTTCACTCCTCACACCACTTGTCCCCAGACAAACAATTGTCTGTGCTCTCCCAGAAGGTGTATCACCTTCTCTGGATGTCTCTTAACACACAGTGGTGTTCATCACCTTGACAGAAAAACAATGATGATTCCAGAAAGGCACAGAACCCCACATCTCAAAACAATAGGTAGTCAGACAGTGAAAGAAAACTGGGAGAGAGGGAAATGGCCCTCAGGGATTTTACAAGACCAGACAAGGTTAAGAACTCACACTGACCTTAAAATATCAGCCATGACACCACTGACTGACACTCTTGCCACACTTGAGATGAATTTCACCTTCAAGGGCAAACCCAGTTGGACAGACGTGTTGTAGTGGAAAACAGAGTTGGAGAATGACAAAGAGGAAAAAGAGAGGGAAGGAGTTATATAAAATGAGCGAAAGAAGACTGAAATTGTCATGATTAGTTAGACACTGCATTGAAATTGGCATTGATTACTAAAGTAGATCTGAGGTGATCTTACTTTCAGGTTCCTGGCTTCATTGTATTGCAAACAGTCTCAGACAAATTACCTGGACCCTATTTCCCATAAGCCTAAGTAGTTTGTAGAATCCCTCTTACAAATAATCTTACATTTTCCGAGTGTCTCCCAAAAGCATTGTAACTAAAGCAGTACTTCAAAACGCACATAGATTTACGTGTAGTCGTAGATGGCAAAAAAGCTTCTAAATGGAATTACAACTAACATTACATTTATTTAACCGTTGGAATGGTACATTCCTGTCCTTTATTATGTTTTATTGTAGTCAATCATCTTTTCACTTAAAAAATCTGCTAATTTTTATCTCATACAAATATGATTTAACTATGGACACATAATTGGTAAAGTTATGAGATGAGACATTGGCAGAGTCATTACTAATTCCATTTGTCTAAGCTTATCCTGGTAACACTTTACTTAAACCCAGCATTGATAAATAATTATAGAACACATTCATAAAAGGTCATAAAGTAGTCATAATGCCTCATAATAATTGAGATAAGTCTTTATAACATGCTTTACAATAGTCCGTGGACAGAGGAGGTGGCTTCTGTACAGGCACAGCTGGAAGGACCCTATCGTAGTTACTGACATCTGCGTTGTTACCACAGCAACCCATAACCCAAGGTTGGTGATGTCTGGACTCACATATCCAATCTGATCACTTGCAAATAACGGTGTGGTCAGTTATCTCAAATAATCTGATTGAGAAACAAATCCGATTTGCCCACAGTCTGAACTCAGAGCCATATACGGCATATAGTCTTTTATAGAGCTATATACAACTTCATTCAAGCTTCTCGTGTTCATAGGGTATTGATTTTACTACAACATCATGACACTTTAAGAGTAAAGTCATAGGTTTATAATGCTTTATGGAAAGTGGGTTTCATTAAAGTGTTGACCATATCTCTTTTTAAAGGGGGTGGCATATAGTAGGTTACATTCAGGAGGGCCTGGTCTAGCTCACGAGTTGGTGCAGATAGTGGAAGAGATTGGGGAATTAAGTTCTATCAAAAAAACATAATAATGAATAAGAGTTAAAAAAAATATTAAATAATTAAAAAAAAAAAAAAAACCTGTCAAGAGCAGAATAACAAAGAAGACTTCTGCTGTGTCAAAATCAGTCATGGGCCTATATTTATGCACTTATCTCCTCTCTATCTTCCTCGATCTCCTCCTCATCCCCAAATTCTTTCTTCAAAGATACCCAAAAACGTTTTTGTTCAGGCAGCAAGCCACTCACTGTAGGCTACACTTTTAAGTGGCAAAGAGCAGGCCTATGTTGGACGTCTTCAGTAGGCCTAATTTGCTGACGCCTCATGCAACAAACAAATCTGAATACGGTGTCATTTTAAACTTTTTAAATCATTAGCATTATTTGTGTGTGTGTCATACTCGGAGGTGGTTTATTCTTAAGTTACATATGGGGATGTTAGCCAATTAGAATGTAGGTCCTAAGAAATTCAAAAGGGAGCTATGACGTCCCCAGATATCACCATAGTATATTATTTCAGCACTGCTTACAACTGACAGCATCCAAGTACTACTTGATAGTCCTTGTTTGGGAAAGGTGTGTGAAGTTTATGAAAGCTTGTAGAATAACTCATAGAGAACACTCGTAACCACTAAGATTCATTATAATTGGTCAATGTTGCCAAGTCTGGCTTTTCTATAACTGGACCTCGGGAAACATGTACCACATGGAAACAAAGCATGTCAGGCTTCCACATGCGGTGTACATTGTTATGTGGCAAATATTCAGTGAGATTTCAATATTCCTCAGAAAAGCTGACAGAAATTCTTACATTGGTACTCTCTGCTATTGTTTGACAGTGCCAGCAGGCTATAAATTATAGGGTGTAAAGGGACCAGGTTTTTCAACCTGTGTCTTATTTTTTAGATCTTTTTGGTCAAACTTTTTTACAAAGGACGATTAATGATCGAAATCGGTTCAGTATTGAGTTAGAATGCTAGAACTGGCAAATGCAAAATAGCTATACAATGTAATCCTATGGGGTAAGCATGTGCCAAAGCAAACCGCCTGTTTTCACCACTAGCAGGCTCATAAGGTTATCATTAGTGACTGACAACATGGAAAGGATCCCTACCAAGACAGACCTGTGTTAATCAATAACTCAATAACTGTTTACCTCAACAACTGTAAAGGAATTTTCTGCAGTTTCTTTGAGGTTATAGAGTCAGACACTTATAATTACATTATGAGCCTGTCAGTTGCGGAACAAAATTGTGTTCTAACTGAATACTGGACCTATTTCGTCGTTTTTGTCCCTATTAAACATTTGCACCCAAGGAAAAGAAGTAAAAAAAAAAAAAAAAAATCCACACGTTTCCCTTTCATGCAACATTGCAACGAGCAACATTTCGTACTGAAATGAGTTCTTCACTGCCAAATATCAATCGTTCTTAATGTGCTCAATTCAAACCCTCTCATTTCCCAACGCTCTTCTCTTTACCAGCTGGGACCTCTGTGATTGATGAGTATGATTAACCTGAATACCTGCTCAAAGCCTTTGCTTCATTCACAAGCCTCATGGCAAAACTGTTTAGTTTCTGTTTTGACCCATTTCAAAACTGGAAATGTATTGGTCATATTCATTACCTTTCCCCCACATCTATCTATGCAGAGGTCACATCATCATAAAGATGTCATAGTACATCTGTATGAAGTTCTGCCCTATGAAGTCTCTCTCTCTCTCTCTCTCTCTCTCTCTCTCTCTCTCTCTCTCTCTCTCTCTCTCTCTCTCTCTCTCTTTCCCACTCTCTCTGATGCACAGTATTCCCATACCCAAGTGACATTGATGGCAAAAGAAGAAGTTGGAGAAGAAGATGGAGGGTATTATAATGCAGAGGGGGAGGGGGAGAAAAAGACTAGGGACTAAGGAAACCACTGCTTCCAGGGCCAGCAATCACATGTCGACATCAGTGAAAGGTTAACATTAGTTGATGTGACAATCTTTCCCACCAGGCTTTTACACGCTGGCATAACAAACAGGAATTGAAGAGTGAAACCTATCTTAGAGGACTTTTACAGCCGATTGTTTTTGTATTTGTTTTCTTTTTTACGAGACCTTGGTCATTGCACATACAGTAGTTGCCCATAAATTAAACAGGTAACTGTTTCACCTATTCAAACTCCTCCAACACAACCACATATATACTACAGTGGTTAAGATAAAGGCAATGATTTCCCCTATGCGATGATGTTCAATAAATATAAATATATAAAACAACAGGCATGCAAACACTTAGCCCTGCAAAGGCTAGGGACAATTTATCTCTCACCACTGAAATTAAACTGCTATACACTGTGGTACAAAAAAAAATGCATCCCATGTAAAATATGTGTTGCTCCTGTCCTAATGTAATGAGCAGCTAATGTTTTTTGATATTCCATTATTTTCTGTTTTAACCATTAGGAAACAAAATAGTGTCCATTTTATAACAAATTACCATAGTGGGTATGTTGTATGTAAGTGAACTAATATATTCAATTTTAATTTGCTTGCATTCTGCAAATGTATGAAAATAGTTACCAGGTGGAAGAGACATGTATGAAACATACTCTGAGAAATATGACTTTGTTAGGACACATCATCGCCTTGCTTACTGCAGCTGTAGGCATTAATATGAAGTGAAAAGAGATAATAACCTTGTGATAGATCCAAAGCAGGAAATTAGTTCTTCTACCCAGGAGGCGAATATCAGGTTGACATTGTGAATATACCCACATTTACACACAAAGTTCCACATGGAATACAATTTGTGCACTGCCAATTTCTAAAAAAAGTAAAACCTTTTCATAAACTAATGGATGACTGCAATTTACTGACTGCAGTATTTTATGGGTTTCCTCAAAAGTAAACGCATCCTTAAAAACACTTGTCACTATCTGTATGTGCACAGTTTCATGGGAATAAATGGCCTTGCGGTGGTGCAAAAGGTTAATGAAACGTTTTGCTAGGTGTCCCTCAGGGGCTGACACCTGGACCCACCCCAGATGCCACTGGGGGCCCTGTTAAGGTGACAATGTGTCTTGCCATGATGCCTGTGCCTCTAACCATATCAGCCCCTGTGCTAGTGTGATGATGCAAGCTTGTCTTTGAAGCTTGGCACTCTATCACTCTGTAACTGAGCCTGTCTGTTGTTGTCTCATCATATCCCAAGCTTGACTCTGCTTCTACTGAGATGTTAAACTCAAGATGAGCTGTGTCGCATGTGAAACAGATTTAAACAATTATTATCTGCCAACATGCATGTGTATGCCTAAGCAGTATATGCTGAATATGGCGTGTCTTACAGTTGGCTACTTATGAACCGTGGCATCTACTGCTGGCACTCTGACTTCATATATGACCAAAAGCAAAAGAACCACCGTCAGCTCGTACCACATCAGTGTGCGTATCTGAAGCATATATAATTGCTCTGAGCCCTAATTCAAGTTAAGGGTAAATCAAATGAAGCATGGGAACAAGTGTCAGAAGGCAACACCCAAGGCATATACAGTAGCTCCCTATCCTGCCTTTTTTGGCCTGTTAAACCTATTGCTCAGTGAAGACTTTCCAGAAAGGGTATGAAAAAGACAGATGTTTTATGAATGTATGAAAAAACAACACAGCATGTTTTTGGTTCCACTGTACAGCAACAGCAATTTACTGATAGTGATTTAGCAGGTTGTGAGGTCTACATTTCCACAAACCTAACACACTTAATAGTATACTGTTTCAAGGTGGAATAATGGGTGGTTTAAAATAGGTGGCAAAGGTAGTTGATAGAAATCTGTCCATTTGTAATTTTCAAATTGCCTCTAAGATAGCGAGAGCTTGTGAGAAATGTAATTAGGGTGTGAGGAGCCTTCTATTAAACTGACAACACAACGTGGACTTTCAGAGATAAGATTGTTGTATTTCTTCCCAGTTGCTGTGTGAAATACATGTTCCTTCCACAGTAACATTAACAGCCTTTGCCTTACAATAATTAAAATTCAGGGTGCACTTTTTTTTGTTAAAGATACAAGTAGCCTACCCCAGTGTGGTAGCATGAATGGTTATTTACCTTTCTTTTTCATGGATGTTTATTTATCTCCTCACTGATATTTCTAATCCTCTGAAACGGGACACATTAAGGCAAAGACAAAAAAAAATGAATGCAGTTTAAGGCCAACGGTTTTATAGCCTTTTAGTGGTTCACACCTTCTGTGAAATTAGCATATTGAACAAAGCCGAGACAACAGTGAAAGAGAACATGCACATGCACTCCGTGCCGGAGTGAGTGGAAGTAACTTTACATCTCGGGAGGCCTTCCTTCAGGATCATTTTGCCTTTGTAACATGTAAACTAAAAATCACATTTACACTGCAAAATAAACCCATGGGAAAATGAGTTCTCAAAGATGGATCGTTCATAGCTCAGGATACCTAGGTGTGATTTCATCATTGCTTCATTCATTTGTGTATCAATTTCATCGCAGATATTTCTCCTAAAATGTATTAGCAGAAACAGGTTGAGACAGAAATTAGATGAGGCACATTATTGTAAATAAACCATATTTGACAAAAATAAGATATCCTAGCTACCCCTCTCCACAATAACTTTGGACATTAATCTTGTCATAGGCTAGTTAAATGGACTTTATTGTGAAAATTCGTGCCTCACCTCCAAACACCAAGATTTGTGAGCCTGTTAAAATCTCTCCAAAATTTGACAGTAATTACGTAATGCCACAAAGCAGATAATACATTCATGTACCGAAGTGAGAGCATTTGCTAATTTTCTACATGTAAATTCACAGCATCATGTTTATTATACCTTTGAACATGAAGAACTGCTTTCAATGCAATGCAAGGTGTTTATTTACCATTTGAAACATGCTATTTCTATTACTATTACAAACTATTGCACAACCAAAACTGTGCCCCCATCTGTTATAATGTAATTGATTCCTTACAGAATGATGATCATCCCAGTCTGGGTATTTAGATCATAGCGAGGGACTTGCCAAACAATGATTCCTTTTTCTATCAAGAATGGATTGAAAGAGAATTATAAGCTCTTGTGTTCTTACAAATGATGAGAAAATCTAATGTTAATCTACTTTGATTCTAACTGGATGCCCTTTAAAGGTAACTTAAAGGAATTGTATATCAAGGATATTGCTGTGAGACACATTAGTCAATGACCGATCCTGTCATTTATCCACTGTCACTCAAAGCCTTTTCGTGGTTCAGCCAGCCATGACATTCAGTCCAACCCTGACGAGAGGTGTGCATGAAGCCTATCACATGGTTTCATCACATACATTTATTGCAAGCGTTAGTTGAGGACCGAGGACCTTCTATGATCTGTAATTGTATGTCAGCTACAACAGCAAAATAGCTGAAAGTGATCAGTACAAACAGTACAAAAGCCCACTGAACTCCTGGAAACAGGCCATCATGGGATTAAAAAAGAAGCCATTGAGAGAGGTATATACAAACCTTTCATGTGGAAAGGGTGTTTTGGCAGAAATAACCCGGGAATGTTTTCATAATCCTCTTCCTCAAAATATCCACAGCATCATAATATCTAAAAGCATAGTAGCTCACCAGCAGTGGATGTGGACTTCTGGTTTTCGTTCTCCTTCACAACACAAAGGCTGCTGTGTCTTCCAGACAACTGGTAGGAAAGAGTTCACTTCGTGTCATCACTCCGTGGACAAGCACTCCACTGTGCAGAGAGGTAAAAACAAAAAGAATGGTTCTTCACAGTGACAGACCTCACTGAAATTGCTATATCTTTATACCCACCAGGTCTCAAACCAATCTCAGTTACAAATACTGTACTAATACACCTACTTACATGTATTGTAGAAATGAAAGACTGCTTTCATCATATTGGCCTATATACAAAGCTAGCCTTTGTCTTGTTTTTGTACGTATAGGATGCAGATGTCCAGCTCAACCAGTGGGGTTGTTGTTGCTGTTGTTGTTGTTGTTGTTGTTGATGAATTATGATCGTTTATTAGTATTGACAAGAGATCATTGAATGATTCCCTAGTGCTCCGCCTCCATTCACATAGCCGCTGTTGTGTGTGCTTGTCTGCTTTATTCATAAATAGTAATTATACAGAACATGAAAAACTAGTGGTTAAAGCTTCTACATGGTGGACCTACACTGAGCGATAATTAGGTGCCTTGGAATTGTAAGGACCAACGTTCCCAAATCAATGGCGGAACTGGGGTGTCCGAAGGTTTTTGCGTGTTCACACCGTTACCTAGTAATACTTCTCTAGTTAAGAATTTCTTGAGAGGCCACAGTGGGTCAGAGTTTCACAATTTATTTGTCAGGTACAAGTTACTAATACAGTTACATTCAAATGTGTCTAAAGTGGAATAATCTAAAGATACAAATACAAAAGTAACACATGAAACACCCAAACATTCAGAGAATATGAACATACCTGGCTGGTCAGAAGAGGATGACTACACACATAGAGTGCGGGAGGCTCTGGTTACAGAATATTCCAAGTCCCTTGACCATCTTCCCCTAAAATAATCATTTAATTTAGTCCTACATCTGGTATAATAATTAGCTACATGGACAGTGGTGTTTTTTGATAAGGATCACACATTGAAACTGACACATTGAGGGGGTTCTCACCCAAAGAAGGGGTTTGTTCCCTCCAGAGGGGGGTAACCTGCAACCCACAGACACCAGAATTCTCATGTTTCTGAAATCCATGTTAAGAGTAGTCTATTCAGCTGCAGGACTGAGGAGACCACTCTACCACAGACTGAGCTAATTCAAATAAGCCCAAACAAGAAATCATCTTCTAATGCAATATCTCACTAAGAACTCCATTTAGTAATCCATTTTCCTGCCCCTAGTTTAACCCCTGGATGGAAAAGCACGGGGAGAGACAGACTCAGAGACAGGTGATAGAGATAAGGACACCAGCAGGGGTGTGAGAAAGTCAACCAAAATGGAACAATGCAGTTCTGGAATGTTGTTAGCTAGAGGCTGGAGGAGTTTGAAAGGCCGAAGACAAGATGCTGCAGACTCATTCTCCTTAGAATCTTAGAATGTCAGAATTCAATCAGTCTGTTTTGAATTGGGCAATGACCCAATTTTATGTCTGTTTAATCTGACCATGGCTTGTAATTTGCTTCCCTGATATTATTTTTTTGGGGGGTTGTATGTGTGCATGTATACGTTATGTATGGGCACAAACATCACATAGAAAACGCTTTACATTGGCTATTAATTCTTGAAAGCAGAATGCTACTGGTACCATTCAAAGACTTGACTTTTAAAAGGGGTGTTGAATATGTATGTCTATAAAACAGTCATGCATCTTTCCCTTGCTTAACAATAGTATGGCTTACCATTCACTTATTGTACAGAAGTATTGAAAAACAGCTATGCATAATACTCATATTAATGTCTAACAATGTATGTGTTCCACAGGTAAGGAAACCTGCTACAATATTCTGCTGACATGAATAGATGAATAGATAATGACAGAATGTTCATTTTGGCTGAGCTAACTTAACTTCGAAGGAGAAGAATAGCAGAGTGATGTGCTTTTTAATGAGGATTAGCTCCTTTATGTTTCACACAATAACCTTTCAAGCAAACTACGGGTCTGTATTGGACACGGAATGTGCACTAATGCCTCTACATTATGTCTTAAAAGCCTTGACTACAAGAGCCCACTGTCATTTTAAATCGAAAACTTCCCTTTGAACAGCTACTAAAAGACAATCTATTAAGGCCAGGGAGGCATGGAGAGCCAAAACAGATCATTAGCACTCCCATTTGATTCAAATGTAGGCTATAGCCTACCTTTCGCCTTCTGAACCCCACCATTTATTGACGGAGGCCTATGCATGTCTTTCATCAGCATCTCTGAAAATGTCAGCAATACTCATTCACTCTTGCCCAAGACATGGTGGGCTACGTCATTTCTATAGGCAGTAGTAATACATGTCATACACACATTTTAGTTTTTTTTATTTCTAAAAGATGTCAACGTCAACAAGAGAGAGCATAGGCAGAACAGCCACAGTCTCCAGTACCCAGTACAAGAAGGTAATTCAGGCGAGGGACAAAATGAAAAGGGAAGGGGGGGAGGGTGGGGGTTGGAGGTGGCAATGAACACCTCTACACACACTCTTAAGGTCAACACAAGGCAGAGAATCAATACGCACAGAACTGATGCCCCAAAGACAAACAACTACTTCTATCTTCATGAATAAATCTGTTAAAAACATATTTTTTTCTCCCAAGTTTGAAGTCTTATTGTATTATTGTCTTTTTGGACAGAAGACAAAGGTCAGCTTAGGTAAATCAATATGACATTCCCACTGGAGTGAGCTACCAACTCAGTTTCTGATTCCCTGGTTTCTCTCACTTTCAAGCACTCCTCCTGGACCGTCTTTCAAAAACGCGATCACCTTGTATCTGACAACTGTTATACATCCAATGAAAGCAACCAATCATTGTTTATTCTGTGGTGGAGCGCAGTGAGATATCCCCTGGCTGAAGAGCTTTTCAGTTGTGATAAATCATGAGGGAGAAGCCGTCTAACAATCAAAGACTACTCATTGTTTTCATTATTCTAAATAAGCATCACAGCCTCAATTGATCTTGCACTGAATCGATAGAAAAGGGAGGTGAAGGTTTTGACAAAACCATTTCCATGCCACGGGCAGCTATTATAACACCCAACAATGGAACAGTTGTCCTTACTCGCACTGCAAATGATAGGTATCGGCAAGGCTTTGGCCCCTATTTTGGTCAGGCTTGTGTTTGGAAATTCAAAACAGAAGTGAATTTCCCAAGGCTTCAGAAGTTGGCAGGAAGAGATATGTGACGTGAGAACAAGGAACCTTACGGCTCAAAAGACATAGCATGAGTAGTCTGTGTGATTTGGTTCGAGTCTTGAGATGCTCTAATGAAACGGAAGTAGGAGAAAACAGGGCAGACATGGGCAGTTTATTTGTCTTTTAAGATAAACATAGGCAAAGAATCACAAGTTATAATCCAAAGACTAATTTGGTAAGTTCAGCCAACAGTGGATGCAATGGTCTTGAAGTGACTTGGGAAGTAATGTCCTAGTTGACTAGTGACCCGAGTGGGGGAAGTCATTGAACAGCAATGCATGGTGGAGTATTATAAAGGACATGCAACAGCAATGAGAATCACTGTGCAGTTCACACAGCATCGCTGCCTGCAGAGGCTCCACAAGCCTGAATTGTATAACTAGTGTGAACTATGAAGTAATGCTAAGCCTGAAAATGAGTTTTCTTGTTTATGTATTACAGTAATGGGGCTCTTTGCCAGTTTGTAAGGTTAAATACAACTTTTATGGCCTACAGCTAAAGATAAACATTTCTGCATGTAGCCTGTACATAGTCATTGTACAAGTACATTGTACAAGTAACAACACATTTAATAACACATTTATTGTTGTGTGATAACTACAACCAAGTCTACTTCATGGATCACTTTTGTATGGCTTGTCTCTTGGTTATAGTTAATGTCTACAGTCCATTCAGTGAGTCAGTTCTCCATTTAGAAAAACAGTAGCGTTGGTGATAAACCCTCCTTTTACAAATCCTTATTTCTGTGGCTATATTAGTACAACTTGAAATCCATTACATTTTGATGAAATACCATTGTATAGATCTTTTTTTTATATAATTTTGGAAGAGTGATCTAAAATACTTTTTTTTTGTCACACAGCAGAAACATTATGAGTTCTTTTCCTCTCTGTGACCACGTAGTCAGCCACCATAAAATGCCTGGAAACATTTGCAAGACACTGGTTGCATTTGCAGTATGGGTGTCTGAGCCCTGGCAGGTGCTTTGAGCAGCTGTGTTGCCACCCATGTCGGAGTCATTAGACACTCTCATCATCGGCCTGGTTGGCTGTACATGCCTCTTCCCTCGCGCCTGGCTGCCCTTACTCACGTGCCTGCTGGTCGACTCCCGCAGCTGGGGCCTCATCAGCAGTGACAAGGGGAGAGGTGCAGGCAGCCAGCGTGGCCTGCGAGGCCCCTGATGTGTGTGTGCACTGTTGTGTCAAAGGAGGAGACAACACTCTGGATACTCCATACTATTATTTTCTGCTGAGAGGCCACATGTGCCATTGGTGAGATGACATCTAAAAGGCTGGCCTGCATCTGGACGCTCGGGTTGAGGACTGATCTGAGGAGATAGAGAGGAGAGGAGAGGAGAGGAGAGGAGAGGAGAGAGGAGAGGAGAAGAGAGGAGAGGAGAGGCAAGGAGAGGAGAGGAGAGGAGAGGAGAAGAGAGGAGAGGAGAGGAGAGGAGAGGAGAGGAGAGGAGAGGAGAGGAGAGAAGAGAGGAGAGGAGAGGAGAGGAGAGGAGAGGAGAGGAGAAAGAGAGCGAGAGAGAAAGGGTATTGGTATGTGTGGATAGGTCAACATTAAATCAAAAGGAATTTCACAGCTGCCAAAACACATTAGACCACCATGAAGGTAAATACAAATCCCTCCACACAGAGGCTCACACACATGGACACGCACTTTTGACTCCTCACAAAAACGCTGCATTTGCCATCTGAGCTAGCACTCATACATTTGAGTTGAAGAAAACCCTGTATGTGTGTATGTTTGACTTCATCAGGTATGTATCATGTTACTATGTACTCAGAGCCCGGTAAATCTGGAGCGCATTGAAGTGCATTGACTGTAATTGGAGTCTTTGTTATCTCCCTCTCCATGTGTTGTCCACACATTAACTGATTTAACCTCCAGGATAATCCATCCCCTGCACAAAGGGAGACAAAATCAATGTGGACCGTTATTTTGTGAAAGACCCATCATTCGAAAGCCTATTATCCAGTGAAACATTGAATAAACAGACATGTTACTTGAAACCAATTATAGAGGTTGAAGATGGACACTGATTAAATTGCTTACGTCTAAGGACAGCTGCATGATGAAGATGATGATGACCATGATGATGAAGATGATGATGACTATGAAGATGAAGATGATGATGATGAACATGATGTCCACAGTGGGATAATACATAAAAAAAACTCACAGATATGCACATACAGTAGATATGTAGATATACACATACAGTAGATATGTAGATACACATATGCACATACAGTAGATACATAGATACAATGCTTTCAAAATGTCTTCAGATGCCTTCACTTTTTTCACATTTTGTTATGTTGTGCTGACAATGCATATCAGGACAAAAACCAAGCCATGAGGTCAAAGGAACTGCCTGCAGAGCTCAGAGACAGGACTGTGTCGAGGCACAGATCTAGGGAAGGCTACAAAACAAATTGCTGCCGGATTGAAGGTTCGCAAGAGCACAGTGGCCCTCATAATTCTTAAAATGAAAAGATTTGGAACAACCCTTCCTAGTCCTGAGCAATTGGGGGAGAAGGGCTTTGGTAAGAGAGGTGAACAGAGATCCTGTTCTAGAGATGGGAGAAACTTCCAGAAGGACAGACAGAAACCTCTCCTCAATGAAAGACGCAGGAAATCCTGCTAAAAGACACCTAAAGGAGACTCAGATTGTCTGGTCTGATGGAACGAGATTGAACTGTTTGGGCCCAATACTAAGAGCCATGCCTGAAGGAACTCAGGAACTGCTCATCACCTGCCCAGTACCATGCACACAGTGAAGCTTGGTGGCAGCATCATGCAGTGGGGGTGTCTTCCAGCAGCAGGGATGGGGCGACTGGCCAGGGTTGAGGGAAAGCTGAACAGAGCAAAGTACAGAGACATCCTTTACGTAAGTAAAACATGGTCCAAAACGATGAGGACCTCAGACTGGGCCGAAGGTTCACCTTCCAACAGGACACACAGTCAAGCCACTGCAGGAGTGGCTTAGGGACAACTCTGTGAATGTCCTTGAGTAGCCCAGCCAGAGCCCTGACTTAAACCCAATTAAAACATCTCTGGAGAGAACTGAGAATGGTTGTCCACCAAGTCCCCATCCTACCTGACAGCTTGAGAGAATCTGCTGAGAAGAATAGCATAAAATCCCCAAATTCAGCTGTGAAAAGCTTATCGCGTCGTACCCAAGGAGACTCAAGGCTGTAATCGCTGCCAAAGGTGCTTCAACTAAGTACTGAGTAAAGGGTCTGAATCTTGTGATATTTCAGTTTCCTGTTTTCGTGTCGTCACTATAGGGTATTGCGTGTAGATTGATGAGGTGGGGGGAAAATGAATTTATAAAATGTTAGCCTAAGGCTGCAACATAATAAAATGTGTTGCAGTGTGAAGGGGTCTGAAAGCACTGTATCTATAATATATGAGCATATCCTCACAGCAGCAACTCATTCCCATTTTACAAATAAGAGTGAAGCTTGTCAAGCCACTGGACTGGAAGTCTGGCCGGAGGCCACTCCAGAGAGATGGTCTAGGGAAGGCTCTCTCGGGTGAAGAATATTACAATCAGGAAGCTTATGGTATTGTGGTCTATTGAGGTCATAACATGAAAGTACATGGTGCAAAAAGAATGGCCCTCGGTACCCTTCTGACACGTTACCTTACTCTGCCCCGCTTGTCATTTCATCTTAAGATTATAATTTATTTTCTTTTTTTAAAATTCAATTTCTTCACTAGACTATAGGCATCCTCCTGAAAAGCATCTGCTTTATTGTGTTACGTGCTCCTTTCTGTGGATATAAATAGACCTGCATTATTTGTTCATACCACTGTAAAAAAAAAAAAAAAAAGTGTTTTATGGATGATGAGCAGTGGCCTAAGGGGTCTTGTGCTTTTGACCCATGAACTAAGTACTGCAGAGGGGAGGGAGGTTGGTGACCAGAGTGATCCAGACAGATCAACCCCCACCCAAGGAACCCTGGAAACATTACAAAACTGAAAGTCAGGGCAGTGAAATATCCAATTATTTATGTGACATTGTTTTTGACATGGAGTGCAAGGTTCAGCTTATTGTATAATATTTTTCATTGATCATCTCAGGTGGTATTGAATATTGAATTGGAAATTCACCATCCAAGGTAATAGGGCATTGATCAATGAAAATGCCTTATTTAAGGGTTTGAGCAACCATAAATAACTGTACTCTTAACTTTGCCATTTGATATTATTATTATTATTATTTGTATTAATAATAATAATAATAATAATTATTATTATTATTATTATTATTGTTGTAGCTGCTGCTCAAGCTAGTGGTGGTGGTGCTATTATTATTATTATTATTATTATTATTATTATTGTAGCCCCTTTCAGTTACTATTAAAAGTGTCTTTCTCTCTCCTATCAATATGTTAATACAGAAACATGACTTGGTGAACATGCTCAAACTACACCAATATATTCACCTATTTATGAGGCCACCTAATCATGACAGTACACACAAGTTAATTTAAAGCTTAATAATAGTACATAAATAAGATTACTGGAATGTCAGAAAACATTTTTACCATTTTTACCATAAATCACTACTCAGAGTTTTGTGATCAGACCTGGAATATGAAAGGTGTAAAAACAAACATGAATCTGAAAACAGCGTTATCATATAAAATAACAATACATAGAGCTGTGCAGCCTACATTTGGGAAGCCTATCAGGGTCTAGAGTGTCTCTGTTTCTATAGCAACCTAGAGCTGGATTCCAAATAGGCCTTGGTGGAGGGGTCTTTGAAATTTACTTGGCCATAATTTCACGGCACTGAACAGAGAGGGGCGTTCCTAAAACCTTTTTAATGTAAAATGAAATACTTAAAATGTCAGAGGAAAATAGAAGTGCATACGCCTCTTTGATGTAGTCACTTCAGGCAGCCGAAGTGCGCCAGGACTGACTGCGGGGAAAGGTAGTTTTTGAGTGTGCTGCCCTCTGCTGATGTTTAGTCTGCATTAGTGCTTTGCCCCACGGTACAGTTTCATTTAACACAGCCATGTGTATTTAGATGTGCAAAAAAATATGTCTGAAGGTCAAGGCCCCTAGCCTTAGAAAAACACTGGAGAGCTACACTTCAATATCAGTCGGAGATGCATTTTCAGTGGAAGTACCCTATTCAAAGTTATAAACTTTGTCTTCGATGTTTTGAAATGTAGGGGTTTTAACAATTCATCTGTAGAAAGTATAATTCAGTGTGTGTCTTTTTTTTCGTAGCACCGGTTCAGAAACATCCTACCTACCCAGAGACTGTGGATTTAAAACAGGAAGAGTCAAGAATGCTGAATCACATTTCCCCTCCTAGCAGCTTAAAAGCGCTCCATTGCCTGCAGTGATCGCTTTCATCCCTTCTTTCTTTCTGTCATTCTTTCCTTCTTTTTTTGGTGGGGGAGTGGTGTCCTCATACCAAAGCTGACCTGGTTACTGAGGCGTGTGTTGTGAGTGTGTGTGTGTGTGTGTGTGTGTGTGTGTGTGTGTGTGTGTGTGTGTGTGTGTGTGTGTGTGTGGTGGTGTGTGATATTTACTCTGTGTTGTCCTTTATACTGATTAAGAATGCTAATATTAAATACCCAGCTACAGTGAAGAATTTTTGTTTCAAAACCTAGAGGTCATTTGTGAATAAAAATAAACAAACACATGCATTTGTTTACACACAGCCCCTTTGTAAAAGGCAGAGAGGCTGGGATGTGCAGGGAGAGGAAGGGTGAGTACGTCTAGGGGCAGATAGGCTGGGGTGTGCAGGGAGAGGAAGAGTGAGTAAGTCTAGAGGGGCAGGGAGAGGAAGAGTGAGTAAGTCTAGAGGGGCAGAGAGGCTGGGGTGTGCAGGGAGAGGAAGAGTGAGTAAGTCTAGAGGGGCAGAGAGGCTGGGGTGTGCAGGGAGAGGAAGAGTGAGTAAGTCGAGAGGGGCAGATAGAGGAAGTGAGTAAGTCTAGGGGCAGGGAGAGGAAGAGTGTGTAAGTCGAGAGGGGCAGATAGAGGAAGTGAGTAAGTCGAGAGGGGCAGATAGGCTGGGGTGTGCAGAGAGAGGAAGGGTGAGTACGTCTAGGGGCAGAGAGAGGAAGAGTGAGTAAGTCTAGAGGGGCAGATAGAGGAAGTGAGTAAGTCTAGAGGGGCAGATAGAGGAAGAGTGAGTAAGTCTAGAGGGGCAGATAGGCTGGGGTGTGCAGAGAGGAAGAGTGAGTAAGTCTAGAGGGGCAGATAGGCTGGGGTGTGCAGAGAGGAAGAGTGAGTAAGTCTAGAGGGGCAGATAGAGGAAGTGAGTAAGTCTAGAGGGGCAGAGAGGCTGGGGTGTGCAGAGAGAGGAAGAGTGAGTAAGTCGAGAGGGGCAGAGTGCGGGCAGGATTCCTTAATGGTGAAATGTGAATAATCATCTCATAATCAAAGCTAGTTCATCAGAAAACAGAGGCCTCCTGGGACTGCCTGAAATAATGAGAACAAAAGGAGGCAGTGGTTTTATCCCAGAGATAAAAGGCCAACATGAATCAGCGGCTGCTCAGTAAACAGCCTTGCGGTGGATTCGTTAGATGATGATGGTTTGTGGATCTCATGAAGGAAACACATCCCTCTTAAGACAATGAGGCTTCATCTCAGCATTTGAGTACAATTCAGTTACATCTATTGTTATATGAAGCATTTAGGTTAATGGGGGGAAATTACGTTACGGTGCTCACGTTGCTCTCGTTGCTCAAGAATCTGCGAGAGAAGAGAGAGAAGGCATCGCGGCAAGGATGTGATACATAGGGAGGCCATTTTCAACTGAATGATGTTGTCCTTCCTCTCGCTCCTCTCTCCTCTCTGCCTTTTCTGCAGGAGCTGCTATGGTATTAATAATGCCAATCATGTTGAAATAACCTTATGCAAACCTCTCCTCCATAAATAGCTCATTATTAGCCGAGTCCTCTTGGTGAAACGGCATTTTACCCCCTGCTCTCTCTCTCTCTTTCCCTCTCCCTCTCCCTCACTTTCTGTATCTCTCCCCTCTTTCCCCCCGATTACCTCGTTCTTTCTCGCCCTTGCACTCTCTCTCTCTCTCTCTCTCTCTCTCCCTGGTCTTTACTTGGCTCAGGGGCAATCACACTCAACAGCAATCAGTGTGTGTGAGTTCATCCTGGTTTGACAATGCCCCCCCCACCCAACCTGCCTCTCTATATGCCCCCACGCTTATCAGCTCTGCAAGCCGTCATTTGCATTCCATTAGAGCTCGGGCAGCACTGTGCTTTTTTCTGCTGATTTTTCACTGCCAAAGCATTATCACTGCAGTTACTCTGCAAAACTTCACACCCATCTCAGCTCTCTGCCTGTGGCCACTGCACCACTGCCCCCAAATGCAAAGCTTGTTTCAGGCAGATATCCCCTTGATAAACCCAAAGCGTTAAGGAGCCTTTACGTATGTAAAGGTGAGCAGTTACGTATTTGATGATGTGAAGCTTTGATTTAGATTTTATCATTTAGGTATGGATTTTGATAAGTCACTTGTTTCAGCTGAGAAAAAGGGTTAAAGTCTATTTTTTTTTTGCTTGTTCTCTGCAGTGTTTGTTTGTCTTGCCTTGTTTTGTGTGACACACAGTAAACAGCGGTGCCATTGAGTGCTAGCAGGCATGGCTTGTTCTGTTTAAAAATACCAAATGGTAGATTTGGATTGTGGGCAGTTTGATGCTGATTTTGGAATGGCATACTGCAGCAATATCAGATCAGTCCGTCAGCAATGCCTTGGTCCCATGGAAATGTGATGAGGCTGATCAACCGTGTAGATAATCTTACTGCAGGCCAGGAGAATGCTGAAGCTGAAACAGACACACATACACACTCACACACGCGCGCGCACACACACACACGTGCACGCACGCACACACACACACACACGCACACACACACACGTGCACGCACGCACGCACACACACACACACACACCAAGGGCAATACTAGCTTTTGGGGTGAGAAAACTTATCAGACAGCATCATGCATTTATTTAGTGGTATATTCCACATTGAAAAAGGAAAGATGTAGACCTGGGGCAGTACACTATAAAAGTTTAAGAGTCTCTGACTATGAAAGATAAAGGGTGTTTGAAGGTAAGTGGCAGCACTGAAAGAAAAAACAATCAACCATTTTAATTAATAAATGAAAATATTTAGGCAGACAGCTTTTTTTCTTTAAAATTTATTTTCAAAAATGGGTAAGCAGACAGTTCTCATGTAAAGTGAATACCAAATTCATTGTAAACAGTACGCACAACATATGCATCCTACCTCTAAAAACTTCATAAGAACATGTCGTACAACATATCAAAAATCTTTCATGAAAGATCTTTTCAGTTCCATAGAATAATATGCATAAAACTAAAAGGATGTAAAATATACATCATTCTCAATTGTTAAACAATCTATTAAATGCACATTTGTCTACTTGCACAAACTGACATGACGATGTGATAAGGTAGAGACCATTCCAAAGGAAGCACGCATGGACACAGAGACTCACAGTAGCTTCACAATCACAGCTCTAACCCTGAACCCTCTGCAATCCTCTAATCACTGGCTTTGACATCACAGACGACGAAGCACACAGCGAAAAGAAATATGGCAAAACTTAACTGAACCCATCATTAAGCAGTGATTGCATTCATGCCTTTTTTTCTTCTCCCAGTCCCTTTGTTTTAGAAATGTAGTGATTTGCAAACGCCCGTTGTAGGCTGAGAACGATGACAGGCTGCTGAGGCCAGCTCAGTCACTGATCTACGGTCCAATCTGCTTTGCCCTGTAGGGCATCAGGCATATGATATACTGTAACTGATGCCAGCCCTCCACGAAACGTTTTTTTTTTATCAGGAGTTTAAGCCTATGTGATGTCTACCCTCAGATTCACTTCCTTCTGTGTCTTCTGGTGAATCACCATACCACAGTGAGCTGAGCTGAGCTTCCTGCCGAACACACAAGGCTGTAGTGTGCCACTGCGGTGTCAGGGCCAGGGCCAGGGCAGGGCAGAACAGGGGGAGAGGAGAAACAGAAAAGCAGGCTTGGCAGCCAAGAGGAAAGCCATGAACTGCCTCACTTCAACATCACCCCACTTACATTTAATCGCTGTTCAATGACAGCAGATCCCCGTCTTAGAAGAAGAGAGACTGTGAAACTCGCCCTGCGAGCCACAGCTAGCACTATGGCAGGGGATAGCTGGTTCTGGCTGTTGATAGATTCACTACAGAGAAAGTCCCCACAAACATACATAATACTGTTTGGAATGGTTTGACTCAAAACTCATTAGGCAGCTATCTAAAGCATACAAGCACATGGCTACAAAGTTTTACAGCACATTTGACATTGGTGTCTTTCTAAAACATATAGTAAGCACTTGCTAGTGTCACAAATTCTTGACAAAGATACAATTGTAGTTTTTATCAGTCTATATTCTCTTCTCTCCCATTTGTCAATAACAATATATATTTATTAACTTAAGACATGATGTTATGTATGAAATGAATGTGTTAATTAAGTTTGTGCAAAAGAAGCGAGATGTGGGATATAAGGTAATCACGCAGTAAATACTTCTTCCTCTCTCACACACACACACACACACACATACATTTTATGTCTCATTAAATCTTTTGTTCACATTGGTGGTGGTGGCGAAATTGGCTTGTGTCAGTGCCCCCTTCAAAAGTGGGTCTCCTTCTCGGTGATGGTTGAGATCTTGGATTTGGCATCACAGTCATTCCCAGTCACAGCATATTGGCCTTTGGGCACAGGCCTTCCCCGCATCTTCAGGGATTTGCTTGGGGTGGTCAGTTTCTTAATACGCTGGGAACATGAGAGGGAAACTCATTTGAAACCATAGGCATCAACACACTGCACATTCAGTTTCAACACACACTACTCTAAAAGACCCTGATTTCTTAGCCGGATTACTATACATATTTTAAAGGAAATAACAAAAAATTGCAAGACTGTCTTAAATAAACTAAACTGCAGCAATACATTCTGATTCAGCATTTTTTATTTTTATAAACTGGTCACTTGCATGTACCAAGCTCTATAGAGGATTTCAATAAAACATGAGAATGATCCTTTAACTTCATGTGACAGATATGCTATGATATGATAGCAATTATGTTTAAAACAGGGTTTACAATTTGTCCAAGACCATGTGATATTACATTTAGCCTGTCATTGAAGCACTGACAAGAGGTCATCTAGGGAAAGACCACACACACACACACACACACACACACACACACACACACACACACACGCGCGCACACACACACACACACACACACACACACACACACACACACACACAAAGACCACCAAAATCTGACATCTGGATGGTGCTCTTGCGTCACCACAGCACTCAGTGCAACTATCTTGGCAGCCACACTGCTTTTCCTGTTACAATCTTTATTTCTAACTGTCATGGTGCCTCAAGAGATGTCCCGCTCTTTCAAGGCAATTTAAAGAGTAACTTGGCTCTGACAGCTACCCATCCACTGTCATTACACTGTGCTTAATGCCTTGAGAAATGCTGTCAAGAGTGCATCGAATGAGAATGGAAGGAGGCACAGCACACAAATAAGCACAAAATACCATATCTGACCAAGACATACACAGCAGAGACCTACAGACCATTTGTCTAAACAAAGCTGGAGGATAAGTAAAAGGCCTCACAATAACTCCATTCTAAACCAAAACGTGCAGATAAATCAGTCGTCAGGAATACTGTGACTCACCTCTGAGAAAGTGCCTTCTGTCTTCCAGATCTGGATAACCATGCCCAGAGGAATGCACACCATGGAGGAGAGCGCCATCATCCAACCGATGGCGTAGCCCCAGTCAGGATATGTGTACGTATTATTGTACTTCAGTGGCTTGTACTTGATCAGAAAGAACAGGAATGTTGCCTGATTGATTGATTTGAAAGGAGAGGAGAGAAATGGAAGGGAGAGAGAAAAAGAGGAACAAAGAGAGAGATAATATGAACACGTGAATACAGCAGCTGAAACAGTGTCTGAATTACATAATTATTATTATTATTATTATTATTATTATACATTATGTCTGAATATGTGGCTAAAATGCAATGTTAAGATTTCATCTTGAAGGGTGGGTAAATATACACAGACTCACAGTACATATCCCAGGAGTTAGAATCTTCCAGCACCACTTGATGAAAAAGACTGGCTTGTATCCAATCATATCCTCAATATTCAGGTAAAATCTGTCACTTCCTGAGATGAAAACATTTAGAAACTACCATTAGCCACTTCAAGGTGACACAACGGATTAGCCATTAAAAGACAGTAGGCATACACTGTAGAACACACTTTACAGAACATCGTATATCACAATATTCTTGAAATGTTCTCCTACCCTAACACAGGTGGCTCACTGCACTATTCACTGTACTATTTATCCTGTGCCTGTATGTACTTGAGGCCTGCTACCAGCAGGGGGCACTATAATAACAATAATATATGGTTGCTATTGGAGGACATAGGTCAACATCAACTTGCACTCTCAGCAGAAGAGAACATGCATAATCCTTATACAATCAAGATGCACATAGTTTGGGACAGCGAACGATACATTTTGAGACGGCGAGACGAGCTTACCGTAAATCCATCCAATGACGATGGCCTCAAAGATGGCCACAAATAGCAGACACATTCCACTGGCCGCATATGAATCAAACAGCTGGAACACATACATGCCGCCCTAACAGAGCATGAGAGCAAAGGCGTCAGCACAGAGCAGTGGTTCCCAAAGTGTGGGGCGGGCCACCCAGGGGGGGGGGGGGCGCCGAGGTGCAGCTAGGGGGGCACGTGTTGAGGGCGAAAAAACTGAACGCAAACCCTAAACAACCAACTACTGGTAAAATGAAGTATGGCAATGGTCTTACAGCATAGTAGCCTGTAACTAACCTATTTATTGATGAGTTTATAACCTACTTTTTACTTTTATAATATGGTCAGGGCCTACGGTTTAGCCTATATAGCTATAGGGATAGCTAGCCTAATTATTAATACAACGGACATGTGCCTTCATGAACAGATTCAAAGAATGGAACGATACGGGACGTTTTTTTATTTTATTAAAAGTTTAACTAATTGATTAAATCAAATTGAAAAATGTCAGCTGTTCAAATGTAGAACGAATGTTTAAGAAAATCTATGCAGCAGCTCATGGGCATCTTTTTTTAATTTCTCAATAAAAAAAAAACAGATCTATGAGCGTCTCAAACTTTGCACCGTTGTCAAAACGGGGGCCTGCCACGAAAAGTTTGGGAACCACTGGCATAGAGGATCATGCTAATGAGACAATGCTTCACTTTTGCTACAAAAGCATCAATGTCCTCTCATGGGCATAAGATTACAAACAATAAACAGACATGCATCTAGAGGAGCAGCTCCTGTTTACACAGGACTTCAATATGAAATGTGCAAAGCAAGTCTCTAATACATAATGTAGGACAGGGATACTGGGTAGGGCTCATATCAGTGGACACAGGATTACATAAGGAGACCAGAAGCTGAGTGCACGCCAACATGAAAGGTGGCATCGGCTCAAGCTCTCACTGTCTTCCTGCTACTGCTAGTGTTCTCTTTATCTGTGCCAGCCAGCTTGCCATAGTAACAGCCCTGCTTAGTGAAAAGGCAGAGGCCTGATATTTCCGCTTGGCACACGGATCTCAATTCCACGGACAACTACACGTGAGACCTGGTGGTGGAAGGCCACACTGTGGGAGTGTTCACCTTACTGAGCTTTAAAGCAACAGAAAGACTTCTCTGGTTTTGTGACTGTCATGCTCCCCTCAGTCCTATTTATACTTCTCACTGACTGAACCCTAAAAGAGCAAAGTGCATAAACAATAAGTTACATAAAATAAGAGCAAGTACACAATCACTGTGTTCCCTTTGGATGGATTTTCAGCTTCTGAAAGGGTGAGAGGGAAAACCAACACTGACTTTCAGTCTATGGTGGCCAATGAGTGATAGTCAGTCAGTTTTGGATTTCATTTGTTAGGCATGGTAGATGATTTCCACATACATGTGGACAACTCTACTGGGTTCTACTGGTCAGGTTGTTCTGACATTAGCAGATCTGCCGTATGTATGTATGTATGTATGTGGTGATTAGTGCATCCACGTGTGGGTCCTTTGATGATTCAGGACCAAGCAAAGATATGGTACAGCTCAGGGACAGGTTGAAAATAAGGTTTGAAGGTAATGACACTAGCGTTAGCATTCATGCGTCTGCCAGAGTCAAATACTAATATTACCTCCGTCAGCATAATCAATCCGATCATGAAGGACACTACGGACATGCCCAAGATCAGAAGCTCCCGGCGGTAGCCCACTCGGAAGGTCTTGGGGTACATATCCACCACAGCTGTCACCAAACTCTCCACACATACAAACTGCACAAAAGAAACAGTATGAACACATGTATGTATATATACAATATATATATATATATATTAGTGTCAATCTGCAATGAACACTGGTAAAAATATGGTACAAACTGCACAAAAGAAACAGTATGAACACATGTATATATATATACAGTACCAGTCAAAAGTTTGGACACACCTTTGATTTTTTTGAGAAGTGTTTTCTTTACTTTTATTATTTTCTACATTGTAGATTAATACTGAAGACATTTAAACTACGAAAGAACACATATGGAATGATGTACTGAACAAAAAAGGTGTTATCTACCATGTAGAAAATAATAAAAGTAAAGAAAAAACTTCTCAAAAAATGAGAAGGTGTGTCTAAACTTTTTACTGTATATATATATATATTAGTGTCAATTTGCACTGAACACTGGTAAAAAATATGGTATGATGAATATGGCAAATGAAAATCTAAACCACAAAGCAGTGTAACTCATTTATGACATCTATCTACTGATGCCTCTACGGCTATTAAGTGAGCTCACAAATAACGCATCATAAGATGACCTGCAACAAAGAAGTCCTATCTTACAGTTATGAAGTATCAGGCATTATAAAGTAACTAGTTTCACTGTCACCCTTGTGCTCTCCAGTACATTATGTGTTAAATGCAGTAATATATGCCAGTGACCTGATTGGTTGTAAGGAAACGAACTTGACTGACAGAAATCAAATTGAAATAGAGAAAATACATTGAGAGCAGTATCTGTCAGTCCCTTGAAGCATCCTATGTTATCACCTGACTGTCCAGACCCAGGAAGATGAGCATGAGGAAGAAGAGGCAAGCCCACAGGGGAGATAAGGGCATCATCGACACAGCTTTGGGATAGGCAATGAAAGCCAGTCCAGGCCCTGACAGATGCAAGATGAGGTTACCATATATCAGTTACTATGTCGATCACTCCAAGGACACTGACACAAGATGAAATTACATTAAATGCCACTGTTTCAAAAGTACTGATATTATGTCCACTTAACCTGAGAAAAACAAAAATGTAAGATGTATATATTGACAGATATATACAAGTATTTCATTCTTGGGTTTTGAAACTAATGTTTGATTATTTTTACACAGTAAATGGCCTCGGGTATGAGAAACACTGGTTCATGCAATCACGTAGACAGCAGATAAAAAAATCTCAGCTGACAACAATTACCAGGAAGGGTTCAAATATCACCTCACCTTTAAGTGAAAAAAAACAATGACCGACATGATCACATACAATTCTGTTTTGTAACAAATGGAACTGGGCTCAAACGTCTAGCTCATTATACATTTTGGCCAAAAACATAATTGTTTCAGGCACTGCCATTTTCAATCCCCCACTAATAAAGCCACTCAATCGTGCTCTGGCGGTATAAATCATTCAGTTTGACTTTGAATAAGTCATACTGGAAGAAGGCCTCCAAAACAATCGATGCTATTACATAACGTACATTCTATCACACTAGCACACAACCTGGAGATGATGAACACTGACACTCACCCGATTCAGCGACCGCTTCGATTGGCACCCCCTGCTCATACGACATGAAACCAAGCACAGAGAAGATGGCAAAACCAGCGATAAAGCTTGTGCCACTGTTCAGGCAGCACAGCATGATGCAGTCTCTACGAAGAGGGAGATCAGAAAGTTAGAATGCTAACGGTTCTTTTCTGGGGAATGTATGAATTGATGTCACTTCCTCATTGATGTCACTTCCTCTCATCGTCCAACTTGAGTGCTGACATTCACAATGGTATGGTGGCCTGGATCGTCGTCTTTTCAAAAAAATCAGAAGTATAGCTTGCGTACATAGTAAAAGCAGGTGGTTGCCTGACTTGGGATTCATGTGGAAAAAGTGATGTGAAACAATGGTACCTGTAGCAGTTGTTGTGGTAGGGATTGTAGCTGCCCAGGGCCGTTAGGCAGCCAAGACAAATGGCATAGGAGAAGAAGATCTGAGTTCCTGCATCCACCCATACCTTTAAAAAAAAAAAAAAAACAACCACAACTCAACGTGACCAGTATTCTGTGTGCTCAGTCAGGAACAAGTGGATCTTTTGTCCAACACAGAGATCACAGAGAGCACATCTTGGAACACAGCATGGCACAACTAAGAGGACATAGGACATCAGTTTGACACATTGGCCTTAGCATGAGAACACTGCAGTCCAGCCCATCACTTTGGCGCTTTGGCAAAGGAAGGTTGGACGTCTCCAGATGGGACAGCACACCCATTTGCCCTCGGAGTAACCCTAACCCTATTATAGGGCTTACATAATGGCTCTGTTGGCTTGTCCATCAGTTGCACTAGAACACAAAGTGATTCATTTAAAGCCTGCTACTGTTTCACGGGCACTACTAGGGCCAACTCCAGTCACCAGTGACAGTGACTTAACCATGGCCAGTCAGTGATCATACTGAATGTTTAAGCACTTCTACAAAGGAGACATTGACGTATTGCAAATATATGGGTGTTTTCATGCAGCATGGACTTCCAAATGCATTTTGTTATAAACACAGGACTATTATTTTGTTTTATTTGACTTCTTCAGAGCACTTATCCAAACATAGGTGACACTTAGTGTACACATTACTGACTCTCCCTTAACAACCAGCTTCGTTCATTTAATGAGAGTGAAACCATGCCAAGGTGTGATGCTGTCATTCACAATGTGGTGCTAATACAATATCTGATGCCTGTGCTGCAGCTATATATATATATATATATATATATCTTTCACTATAAATAATGACCATAAGACTGTGGGGAACTGCCGTGAAATAAGAGGTAAGTTGGGACTACCTCATGGCTATATGGTCACATGGAAATAATGCAGACTAATCTTATGACTCATGCCAACCTATCAAAATCAGATATTCAACTATGCCAGGGTATATACGGAACATGTCTCTTCTCAAGAGAGAGGACTTGACTCAAATATAGTGTAGTTCATAGCATGAAAATATAGTTGTAGTGCAAGGATCCTACTGCAATGTTTTTTCCTGTGAGGTTTGTGGTAAAACTCCTACAACCACTTTGAAAATGGGCCCGCATCACCATTGAGCCACTAATCTCATCTAGTAAGAAAACAATGAACAACTTGCGGTATTCTCCTCCCCCAGTGTGTTACCAGGGAAACCCGGCTGACCTCACAAACACAGGCTAGTGCCCCTCCAAGAACATCTTTTCTATGGGGATGTTCATTTATGCCCGCTTTGCTTCACACACAACCACTACCGGTGCTTTTTCTCTGGGTCTGTTGAGTATCTCCCAGTTCAAGCTGACTGAATTGGGTTTGGAAAAAGAGTCTGAGCACATGCTAGTTTTGAGAAAGTCTGTGTGGTATAGCAATACTTCACATTCATCTTGTAGTAGATATCTTCCCCTGATTAATATAAAGAGACCTCATTATGTGAAGAGTTCAGGAGAAACCCCTTAGTGAAGAGCCTGGATGGTAACAGTAACCTGTTTTGTTCATGAGATCTGGATCTAATACCACACAAAATTAAGTAATTACTTGACAAATTATTGCATGTACAAATAAGTATCATAAATATTATGCTGCCATTTCACTCAAAAAGGTCAAACTGAGAGTATCTGGGGAGACACGCTGGTCATTAGGAACCTTTGGCATGGACAAAGGGCTGTCACTGTACTTTGAAAGCTAATTTAACATTGGTATTAGAAACTGACTCTCTGCCAAACCAGCAGCTCTGTCTTCCAGTCACACACTCACTCACACGCTCACTTACTCGCTCGCTCGCTCACTCACTCACTCAACTCTCTCTCTACCTTTTCACCAGTGTCCTCTTTGCACTTCTATCTATCCATTTTCATGTCCTTCACTATCTAGCCCCAATTCACAAATCAGCCTTCTTTTTTTAAACTTGTGCAAGGGGATTTTAGTGATGGTTAGTGTAGTGGCTGGAGCACCCACAGTTGGAAACACATAAACCTGACACAAACACAGGTTGCCATGGCAGTACAAATGGCAGTTTTTTTCCGGCCTGCACGAATCAATAATCTGGCAAGATCACATCAGATAGCAGCAATGACCATTCAAGAAAACAAACAAAACCTACAGTCATTACTCACATACTGTCTGCATCACAGTATAAAGTACTTCCTTCAACAAAAAAATCATTGGACATAATAAGACATCCACCAATTCATGGCATGAGTCTGTCAAACAGGAAGCAGAGGCCATGTCAGTGCTGTAGTACTGTTGCCTAGCTACCTCAGATGTCTGCTGCCAAGAGTTCAGGTAAGGCATTCTGTTCTTTTGAGTGGTACAACCAGCTATCCAAAGAAGGCAAATAAGTATAATGTACTTCATATCAATGACTCTCCTATGTATTAATACTATACTCTAGTCTCACAGCTCATGTCAGATGCAATAAACGATTTCTTCTTGACATGACATGACATTCCAACACTTTGAAAGGGGAAAAGAGTGAAATGATGAAGCCATCACTGTGGTCCTACCTGTGGGTCAGAGAGGCGTGACATGTCTGGGTAGAGGTAGTACTTGATCCCCTCGGCAGCTCCTGGCAGGGTGACTCCTCTGACGAGCAGGATGAGCAGCATGACGTATGGGAATGTGGCAGTGACATACACCACCTTTAAAAACAAGAGGGAGTTCATGTCTCTTTGAGGATTTAGAAAACAGCAATGAAAAAAGTATTCACTAGAGGCAAAAAATGAAACTAAAGAGGACATAACGATCAGAGCATGGTATGCTAACAACAACAGTATATATAGTAGTAATAGAATGAATTATGAGGCTTCATATTCCCCTCTGTAATAGTATTACAGCACTACAGTGGAAAAGCTTGAGATACTAAAACATTATCATACTAACACTAACACTAACACATTTTTCAGGTATATTAATCAAAATACAAACAGACCCTCAAAGGACTTTAATCTTTGGGGAATACAAGGTACAATGTACAAACAGTAAAACAAATGTAATGTGCAAATGGCTATAACAAAAAGGCACACATATTGTAAAAAAAAAAAAAAATGTCTTATAGACACAAAGGGTGTATACATCATATAGATGTATTCAAAGCATTCAAAGCTTTTAGATGCTTTCTGGGGCCTGGGTGATCTGCTGGTTTCCTGTTTGACCACGGGCCCCTTTACCTAGCACTAGTCTGTTATTCTCCTGACATGTTTAAAGGACTTCACAATGGAGGGACAGGGAGATCTAGGCTCTTGAGAAGAACACAAGGGGTTAAGGAATGTGGTGATGATGGTGCCAAGCAACCAGGTTCTTTTCTGAAAGCCTAACTGAGAGCAGAATGAAAGACTCTCTTAAGGAAGCACAACGTATATCCTACAACAACACACACACAGATACACAGATATATGCCTATACACAAACACACACATGAAGTAGCAACAACACAGGGTTAACATCAGCTGCTCTTCCCTACTATGTCCTCTGAATGTTACTGTATGTGGAGACACGGGACCTGCGGGCACCCAGTGGCAGAATTGATCAACTAAAACATTTGAACGGCCTGAGTCCATACACCATTAAGAGTGTCGCCTCTGGCACCTCCAGCAATTTTGCAGGAGACTATTCACGATTTCCTTAGAAATCTGCTCAAGATTTTGAAGCTCTTTCATTAACAGGAACAAAACCACCCTTGGGGGCGGCACTAGGTCTACCCCTGGCATCCACTCAAGACCAAGCAAAGACAAGACAGGGTTTGGACACAAAAGGCCTTCTGCCCAGATTCCCTCCAGAAGGAGCCCAGCAGAGTTGTGTTGGCAGTGTGGGAAAATGTAGGGTAGAGCAGCTTCCAATTACACATGTCTATCATTTGGCTAGGGTCGTTCTACTGTATTTTAACAACATCTATGCCCACGGAAAACAAAGATGCTTTCTTGGTTCATTAGCAAATATTTGAGGTCCACCTCAATACTGGCGAAAAAAGCTATACATTAAAAATGTCCATAAAAGTCTCTAAACAAAACTATTTAAAGATATTACGAGTGACAAATTCCTAATAACTGTTCAATTGGTCAAGTAAACCCAATATACATATCCATTACTGCTGCCATAACCGTAAACTGGGGCTCTGTGTGGGTGGGTTTTCTGTTTAAATGAAGGGACTAATACTTTCCCGCCCTGTGAACAGAGGCTGACTCTCTCCTAGCTCTTCATGGGTGAACGACTAAGCCCCTAAAATGTACAGATCAACCCAATGCCATAAATCTTGCGCTGGCTCATGTGAGAATCACTCGCAAACAGCCACACAAAAGCCCTCAGGCAAACAGCTTAGCCATTGCCCTGAATGCTCAGATCTGTATAGTGTCCCCAACACAAAAAAGAAGTGGGCAAAAAGAAAGTCTCCCCTGTTGTCGTAATTCCTCCCAGAAGGGAAGGAGGCGAGCGAAGGGGAGCTCTCTCTCTCTCTCTCTCTCTGCATGCTCCTCATGAACGCTCCACTTTCCCCTAGTGAATACAGAAATCCATCTTGGACTGGCTGCTAAAGCCTTGCCATGAAGGAGTATTCTTTCCTGTTACTTCATGTCCAAACAAAAGCCACTTCAGGAGATATAGGCATTGCTGCTGAGGCTCTTTTTTTTGCCTGGACCTGTACAATGTGAGCCCCATTTATTTTTCTTCACACATCCCTCTTCTTTTCTTCTCGCCTTTTCTTTCTGGCTCATTGAATGTGTTGGACTTTCTTAAAGGCTGCGAAGAGAATAGCATCCAGAGGAAGGCTATAGTGACTGAGTTTTTTTTGCGGCTTGGCAAAGGAATGGAGAGTTCTCTGATGTGGTGCATTCTAGGTACAAGGCAAAGGTAGAGGAAGGCCAGTAGTCTTGGTCTTTGTGCTCCAGAGACGGGGGATAATGCCTTGTGCTTTCAAGGGGAAAGGTCTGTCCCTGTGGGGTGTTTGAGTTTACCAGTGTTCCATTGGGTTTCGTTTGCTCTCCAAGTTAATCTCTATTGGCTCCCTGATTTTTTCGGGTTTTGTTTGTCCACACAGAATCTACAACTTCAAAACTGCAGTCTAGTCAAGCAGCCACCGTGGTCTCTAGCTTCCGATTCGGCAGCAACAACAGTTCATTACGTCTTTATATCCAATAAGATGTGGAGGAAAATCACTCATCATTAGCAGAACAGGCTATTAACATATATCAAGCTATTAACATATATCTTCTTTAAAATGACACAGTTTACACACATAGTCCATATGTTTACCTTGCCACTAGATTTGGGCCCCTTCCATATACAGAAATAGCAGATGATCCATGCCACTAGCAGACAGCCAGCGAGCTCCCAGCGCAGCTTCCCCATGCTCTCAATTCCACTGGACAGTTTGAGCACACGCCGTCTGGGAGGAATGGAGGAAATGAAATAGAATCTAACTTGATGACATAAGAACATTTATCCCAGGTATTGGGTTTCTCCATCAAAGCACAGATGTGTCAAATGCATTGCTTAATAAAATGTCAGGTAATGTAGTTTCTAAAGGTCTGCATCATGAGACAAAATGATCAAGCAAACTAGCAATGTCAAGAAGGGTAAGTGCCAAGTTCCCCAATTTACTTTGCATCTGGTGGAATAGATTACAGTAATATCAAGGTTATCTATTTGATTCCTTATTATTAAATTGAAAATAAGTTTAAATAACGGCTAAATAACTACTACTGCAATCCTTTTCCATTTGACGTATGCCTTCTCAGCCTTGTCTGAGATCATTCTCACATAGCCAAGCACCTCACAGATGATGATGATGACATTTTCTATCACGGTCACTCCATCTAGTAGCATTCATCATGTTTGACATGTTCTTGGAACACATGCACAGTTCTGGGCAGGAGCCATGTGGAACCAACCTGCTCCATTCACTTTTCTCGACTGTGACAGCCTCAGATTCTCCCCTATGTTGGGGCAATGCCCCTACTAATATGGAGCCAGTCTGGGACCGGTGCAAGCAGCCTGCCTGCTATATAGCGATGCTGTTTCCTCTCGGACCACCACTGGCAACAGTACAGGAATACTGTGCTCAGAAACAATGCAACCAGCGCCAAATTTGTGTCCATACCATTTCTAGCTGTGCAAGCGCCCTTTTGATGCTTGTTGACAACAGACACGAGAAAGAATTACAAATTATCTGAGAGGAAGGTTAAACATTTCAGTTGAATATTAAGCAGCAATGTGAGGCAGAACATGATAATTATGCCAGATCTCATGCCAAATCCTGGCAAAGGAGTCCATGTCTGTGTTCTGTTAGTTCTGTCATCCTCATTAATGTTTGATAAGCCTTAGGGTGATGGGGAAGGGATCACATCAGTGTGACCATTACGTTTCTTGTGGCACCCCAACCTCAATATATATTTGTGTGAAATCAGTATGAATGTCATACTACAAGCTTTCTGAGAAAAATGGTTGATGGCTATAAAATACTACCTGTGACCACACACATACTTCAGGTGGTGACTAATGTATGTTGGTATTAGCATGTCAGCCATACCTGAAAGCCATGAAATGCCCCCTACAAAATGTATTGTTGCAGCTTTGAGAAAAATGGTTAGTGCACCAGTTGTAATCTCTTTCTGTATATTTGAAGGTTCATTAATACTCACTCCCAAAACTCAATGACTGGGGTCGTGGCATGGGGGAGAGAGAAGTTGTGAAGGCTTAAGTTCCGAGAGTCCACACAGTTTTCTACAGAATGGATTCAACAAACACATTCAAGTAAGCATTTTGTAACAAATGAAACAAACACATTAAAGTAAGCATTTTGTAACAAATGAAACAAACACATTAAAGTAAGCATTTTGTAACGAATTAAACACCGATGCCACATATGAGACGGTGCCCTTCACAAATACACAATTATCTATCTGATAGTTATGCAACCACAGGTATGAATCAATACATCTTAACAGACCTGTAATGAATTTCCAGCTTTATGACTTATTTATTAGACCTCAGTGCCACTGATTGAAATCCAACCCCACAGTGAAAGTGCATTACATTTACATTTAGTCATTTAGCAGACGCTTTTATCCAAAGCGGCTTACAAGGATGTATACACATTTTTACATTTACACTGATGGCACACTGCACATCAGGAGCAATTAGGGGTTCAGTGTCTTGCTCAAGGACGCTTCGACAGGGAATCGAACTAGCAACCTTCTGATTACTAACCGACTTCTCTACCTCCTGTACCACTGTCGCCTCATGATGACATGATGACTCTCACCTGTGTTCCACTCATGGCCACATGTTGCCCAGGGAAGCTCTGTTGTGAAGCAGTTAAATAGGTAGAAGATCGCCCAGGACAAGATGACGATATAATACACATTCAGATAACCTTCTATGACTTGAGTTGCATATCCAATTCCTGCAAGCAAGAATGACACATTCCCAGTCAATATACCATCCTGCTCGTGTAAAGGGTGTTGTGTTTCATAATAACATCATTATTATTCATCTTTTTCGTGAGAGATATAAAGCAATTACAACAGGACATATACAAACACTGTCACTCAGACAATACCCTCAAACAGTGGACAGACTTTTCTCCAACATGTGATCCCCCCTTCACTAGTGAACTGGCCCAGGGCGGTCTCCAGGAAGAACATGGGGATCCCACAGCAGATGAAGAAGATGACATAGGGCACAAAGAAAGCACCTGAGTAGAAAAAAACACAACATGTAGAGGCATTAACATACAAGGTGTGGAGCTTATTCTCATTATATACTGTATGGCAATCATGAATTCACGCCAGCTTGCCAATGCAAAGTTTGCTTTGAAAGTACAGCCTATACCACTTGGTTTGACACTTTGCCATCCAGGATAATATTACTTCATATAATGGAAGTATGCCTCATTGGATAATTGTCTCCCACTAAAATGAGGGCTACTCAAAGACACCAGGACTAGTCCTCTGTGCTGTTAACCCTGGTCAGATACTGTCAATCACCACAGGAACCCCAGCTGTCAGCTCAGCCCTCTGTGTCCCAAGACAGAAAATAAACATGAATTGGGCCTCTCAGCTAACTACAGACAACTAAAAGTTATTTAAAAAAAACTTAAATCTAGAACGGTTTGCACCAAATGACACATAACAAGCTTTCTTTGTGTCCAATTATTGGTTTGTATCCAATCATTCCCTACATCTAACCAACCAAACTCAAATAATAATGGTTTGACTATGAACAACCATATTTCTGCTAGGAAAAAAGTATCTAGTTACATATTGATGATTATTCCTAATGTTGTTGTTATTATTATTATTATTATTATTAATAATAATAATAATAATAATAACGTCTGTGTCACAAATTACACTTATTGTCTTTGTCTAATATTTTCAAGGTGTGATTCATTCCCTTATGTTCCTGTAAACTGTCTTGCATTGATAAGACAATGTTTGTCAGATGTGCATCTTATCGATTAATGTGTAATTATGATTATGAATGTTTGTGTTAATATTTAAGTGTACTTTCAGTGCAAAAATAAAAAAACCTTATGTGACTTAAAGGTCGCTGACTAAATAGCTTTTTATTTAAAAGTCAAGCTCTGAATGAGAGACCCAAGGATAGGTGAATTCATTCAAAGAAGTGTCACATCAGAAGCATCACAGTCTTAAACCATATGTTTAAACCATAGTTTCGAAGTTGTTTCAGTTGTGTACATGGCTCCAATATTACCAGTAAAGTAAGAAATAAGTAATGATACTGGCAAGGAGTATAAACCCAATTCAATTGATGAATACACAATCTTGTTCTTACCGCCTCCATTTTTGTAACAAAGATATGGGAACCTCCACACGTTGCCAAGTCCTATAATCTCCCCAGCGACTGACAGTATAAACTCAATCTTATTGTTCCAGTGTCCCCTCTCGTTCACTTTTTGGTCACTGCTCTTCACTAAGTTGGTATTCGAAGCCTCTGCGTCCATGGCATCATCGGGTTTTCCATTTGTTATGGGAATAGTCTTTTCGGCTGTCATGACGTTCTAACAGCCTGAAACAAATTGATTAGACTTCAGTCTGTGTCACATGCCAATACAGGGGGAAATTCAAATAACTTTTGAGTTCGTAATCGTAACCAAAGGCGCATTCGGGACATCACTCAATCAGAGCCCAAGCAACATCGGAGGTCACGGGCAAAAGTTAAATGCATCTAGTAAGGCATTCAATTAAATAGTGAGTGACATTGAACCCGAGGAGATTGTCAGACCTCTGATGAAGTCGAGATTAACGTAGACTTCTCCCACGCCACAGAGGAAGAAAGCAGAACTTGACAGGATGAAGACATATTATTCTACTTACCAATATAGGTTTTACAGTCAAACTCCTTGGCTCACGCGATGACACCCGCGATTGGCTTCACGAGACAGCGGAGAGTTAAGCCTGACCCGGGGCGATAAGAAAGAAGGGAGGAAGAAAACAGAAAAGAATTAAAGCTCCGTGTTGGATGCTGGCGCTTTGTTTGTGACTCAGTATATAAAGGGGGATCCAAGTTGTGGCGATAAGATCTGATATCCAGGCGATGGATAAGTTGCAACTGCTGAGCCTCAGTCGCCGCGTTGTAATCTCAACCGCCTCTCATTGGAAATGAGCCATGTGGTAACTACACACACATCCAGCATCATATCGCGGTAACTTACCATTCACCTCTAGAAGTGGGCAACGAAGTCACCAGGAAAGGAGTCGACCAGCTTGACAGCATGTGCAAGCCACTTTGTTTTAACCCCTACAGTAATTCTAGTGATTCGCAGGAGAAAATAGTGTATAAATTCAAGGGAAATGACAACACAGCGTATTTTTTGGGGGGTCAGAGGTCTGTGAATTAAGGGGAGAAAATAATTTCAATCAACCTGTTGCCTGCACCCTAGAAGGCTGATGGCTAATATATAAACGCATACTTTTGCACAGGTGGAACAGGTGATTCTAGGATGTGTGTAAAAAAAATAAGTAGTAAGTGATTAAATATTGATTCCATCCCTCTTCTGGTTTGTTTGCCCCTTTATGCCCTGACTAAGTGTTACGTGGTCCTGTATACAAATAATGCATAATTGTTTGCATTCTTCAGGGTCAGGGTGAGTGAGCGCAAGTGATTGTGAGATCGTCGACCTCTTCTTTTCTTCCGGTGACGGCAGTTGCTGGGGGTTTGGCTTTTGTATCAGTGGGACACTCAACGCCTCTATGTAAGATAGTATCTATGTTCATTGAAAGTGTTGCTCCCTAAAATTCCCACAAACCATTTTGTGTCCTCATATACCAGCAGCAGTGAAAGAAGGGGGCTCCTTGCACGCTACTGCTCAACAAATGTTTTCTTGATACAGCTTAATGAGTTTCTTGGATTTCTTCACACTTGATTGCTTCGTTTCTTTCCTGGGAGATCGGCTGTATGGCAGGGAGCTCACGGCGCCCCAACAGATCCAAGAGCCATGGAAAAGACTGACCCAGTCACTATTCCCTCCTCAATTAAGGGTCAGTTGTCATTTGAGGTAAAAAAAAAGAAAAGAAGAAGTAGGGGCCTTGCATAAAGAGTGTGGCCACCAAAGATGCTTGGCAAACTGTCAGTGCTCCAGTGAGCTGAGAAACAAGTTGGTATTTGCCTTTGTTTCATTTATTGCCATCTCTCTTTGTACTGGTCTGGTATAATGTAGTGAATGTTTGACTTTTTCATTTAAAACATTTAAAGTAAGGGGAAAAAAAAGATATGCTTTTGTTATGCCTTGACACACTTTACATGGGAAATGGCAGACATTCACCATTATTAGCCGAAGTGTTGTAGTCATTTTTTGCACCCAAATTGTTTTGTAACCTACCTTAGTAATTTTCACTCGATTTGCACAGGAATGCTGTAAAATTGCGATTAACCTGCAGTGGCCTAAAGATGAAAATCACCATAACATTAGCAAAATGAATGCTAACACAAAAAACATGAACTTGCAACATGTCAGCAGAGATGAATGCACAGGTCACTGAAGGTGACCTTGAGTCAGTAGACTTACATTTTCTTTGGTTTAGGTTGGGCATAAGAGACATGTTAGGTACTGTCAGCAGTCCAGTCACGGGCAGTGGGTCTGCGGAATGGTTGGAACTGATTTCAGAAGCAGCGTGGCCAGTCGGGTCCTCCAGTTTGAGGAACTGTTGAGTTACTCCAAAGGCCTCCCGCCCGAACATGTAGCTTCAATTCAATTACATTTTATTTATTTACATGGTGCCAATAACAACTGCACTGTATCTATAACTATAAAGCAGAAAACCATATCAATGATGGGCTATGGCACCCGGTAACAAAAGGTACATGTCACTGCATGCAACAGGAGGGAAATGCCAGTGAGACACCAGTCAGCCGCATTGACAGTTGACAACAGCCAATTGGCTACCGAATGTTCGGTTAAGCAATTGTTGTGTAACTTCCATCAAAATGGTAAGCCATCAAGATGAAAGGACCACCACTTCTTTAATTAAACCCCCGAAAAAGACATCTTCTGATTTTACACATCTTGTGGAAGCGAACTCACCCACAGCTCACTCAAAGTTGGAGAGAGGATAAAAGTAACGCTAGCTGCTGTTATAGTGGATCACTGACTAGTCAGTTAGGCTATACAGGCTACGCTGAGAGTCAGTAGAAGGTTAATGTAAACACTCAGGTTATCAGAAATGTCATATAACCGTCATACTTACTTGAATGAACTAAGTCAGTTTACTTACATTAAAATACATGGCTAATTTTATTGCTTGATTAACATGATTGTCCCTTTATTTTCTATATGGCCAGGGTCAAACATGAACAGGGAAGTTGTTGTCAGGGCTAATGTTAAACGTTACGGGTTGAAGAGAAAGGGTGAGGAGCCCTATACATTTACAGGTTACATGAGTTAGGCTATGAAGAGACTAAAACAAACATTCAAATTGCCTTAATCACTTAACCACTTCAAATCAAATTTTACGATGTGTTTGGAAATTAAAGCTTTATATTTCAGGCATGGTCTACTTACAGCAGTTATATATTACCATCGTACCTTGATCACACACATACTCGAATCAGATCTGCATTTTATCCTGCTATTTGAAGTGTACAGGGTCTCACAGTACAATTGTTTTTTCATATTACTAACTACTAACCAACATAACATTTTGTTGAGTTCTCGTCTCTTATAGCACACAAATGGAACCCGGGCCTTGTACCGCCTCTGACACATTTGTTTGAACTATAGCTGAGGTTACATGCTGATCCAGAGCCTGTGTAGTCAAGCGGTTTGTCTGTGCAGACCCAGAAGCTGGTGGTGAAGAAGTCAAAGTTATCAGCCATGCAAATCTACACTTCATCAAGCACACCCAGGTGATGCTCTGTATCATTCTTAAAGAGCAATGAACACTGAATCAGTATAAACTAAGATTTTGAACAGTAATGATGTTAATCCATTTGTTTTAGGATCCCTGCCTGACCCAGCCCTTCTTTCAAATTGGAGAAAGCCTGCGGCTCTGACTGAGGCTCTTATATCCGGTGTTCTCAGTGGGTTGTCAGAGCTATCTTTTGAGTCCAGGTGAGGATCTGATCCAAGGCCTTCAGTACTGCCATCCAGATGCCCCCTATATTTCCTACACACCCAGTGGAGGGTGCCAGATGTCCATAATATGCACTTTGTTTCAAAACTATGACCACATCTTTCATTTGGAGAACCTAAAGATGATGACCCACAAGCTGCCAGCACTAATGGAGGAAGGCACATGTGCACAGTCAGAATGTCTGTTGTGGAAAGAAATGCATCAACCTAGAGAGGGGGGGTCATCTGACCATGCACTCGCAAGGGAACTCTTAAAGACGCTTTAGGACCATCATAGCAAAAACAGACAGGCTGAGAAACAGCTTCTATCCCAGAGCAATCATAGCACTTAACAATGCACAAAACTGACCTGTATTTGTCTCTCTGTTGTGTTATATGTCTTGTGTCTTTATAGTGTAAATATGTATATATATATATATATATGTTCAATCTATATTTTTATTGTTTTTGTGTCTGAGAGCTGCTACCTCAATTTCGTTGTACTTGTGCAATGACAAATAAATATATTCTATTCTATTCTATTCTAAAGGGGTGTAGCAGACTGGTGCAATGAAAAGAGGCCTTGAACAGGAGCAGTACTCCAAACTTTTCAATGTAAATGTTTTACCCTGCGGCTTTGTTGTACATCCTGATGCCCCTTACCTACCACTAGTCCAGTCTTTGGGCTTGTATAAGTCAGTCGCCCTAATATCAGTTATATGTCTGAGGCAGGACACATCAAACTTGTGAATGGTCAAGTAAAACTCAAAAGAAACCACAAATCCAGGGCTAGCTGCCGATAACTGGTTTGAGCTGGTGTGGTTTCACGACTGACACTCAAGACTGGAAAAGAGGAGTCTGGAAAGAGGAGGTCACAATAAGAGACATGAAACATGATACATAGACACAATACATTTGTGTTACACTGTCTGTCTACTACATGTAAATGTAATGTAGATTTGGGGTTATTTAGAGAATATACGTTTAGAATGATTGTAATTGCTCTTAATAAATTGTGTGATTCTAGAACAAACCTATAAGGCCCGTCTGCATGGGAACTGATGACTTCCTGAGCTCCTGGAGTGAAATACATATTTTTAGCCGTTAGTATCTATGTACGTATTTAAAGATTTGTCTACACATTCACAGATCTATGCACGCATTACGCATCATTACACATTTAGAGATTTTGGTTATCTGTTTACAAATCACACATTTTTCGTTTGGCTGTTGTCAACTGTCGATGCTGCTGATTGGCGGCTCGCAGGCATGTCCCTCCTCGTGCCAGTGGCATGTACATGCTGATTAAAAAGCTAAATCCCACAGTCCCGATCTCAATATTTTTAGTGTTTCACAAAATTAATAATAAATCATAGCCCCTGAATAGTCAATCGGATCATGCATTAAAGCCCTCAAAAATAATTAGATATTGTTGATGAAAAACGCAAGTACATCTGCGTGTCATTTAACCAGCAGATGTGCTTCATATTACTTAGCATGCTGGCATTTTGTATGTGCACAAAAGAGAGACACTGGTCACAGCGCTTGTCTTTGGCATGTGGTGGTAGCTAGCTAGCTAATTCACCGAGGCAAAAGTTGAAGGCTAATGGATATCAGACGCTTTTCAGATGGCAAGGCGAGACTAGAGGAGGTGGAGGAAGAGTTATCTCCTGTTGCTGACCATTTGGGCAGGTAAGAAGTAAAGAGCATTATGGAAATTTAGAATTTAGACAACTTTAATATCTCCCAGTTTAAAATCCATCCCCAGTTCTTTATAGGCCTATCTAAACCTCGGTTTACCAAAGGCTGACGGTTTTTTTTCCTGATATGTCTATTAAAACCTCTTAAAGGTTCTCCATGATGACATATGTCCATATCCTGCGTCAGTGTGACCTAAAGTGTTTTCATGTAGCAGTGTGGTATAATGGCTGGGGTAATGTTGCATGCCATGAGCTGTCTTTAGGCTTTCTGTTTCTGTCCCAAACAGCGTGAACATGGTGTGAACTCTTCCCAGGGGAGGATGCCTATGGACCTCCTACAGGCATGGGTGCAAATAGAAAGTATGCTAGTGATGTCATATTCACAAACAATCTGATTCTTTTCAAAGGCTCTTTGGCACAAACCAAGTCCGAGAACCGAGTACCGAGCCGTACTTCAGAGCCATTCTTTTTTTATCGTTGTGCCCAAATTTCGCTGCCTGCCCTAAATTCACTTCACTCCACTCTTTACGTGATCAGTGAGACCCAGCCACAAGACGTAGGCCTTGTCGCATCCAGTTCCTTTAAGGCAGAATAGTGTTGGATTTGTCGGTTGCTGTTTGTAAACACACAATTTAAAGTTGCCCCCTACTCTGCCAGCTCAACAAGCGAGAGAGAGCAGCGGTGGTTGAGCGAGCTAGAGAGTGAATGAAGAAAGGAAGCAGTGTTAACTAGAACAAAGCACTGAATCAGAGAAATAATATGTGAATTAAGCAATATAGTACGAGTGCGAGTGGGGTAGGTAAGGGATATTCCCACGGGTGGTGTTCGGCCGTAGCCAGGAGGCCGGAGGCCGAGTGGCTCAGGCAACAACACCCGTGGGAATATCCCTTACCTACCCCACTCGCACGAGTACTATATTGCTTTTATGAAACAATTTTATAGTCAACCAATTAACATTTAAACACGAAGTTATTGATTAAAAAAATGTTTATTTCGCCATTGTTTCTATAGTTCCATTGTCAACGTCTTTTGGAATTATAAGAACTTTGAATTAACGGTTATCGCTTAATTGTATCAACGTGCTATAGAATGTTTCATCGCGGAGTGATTTATTATTAGCTGTGAAAAGTCCGAGTTGGGATGTCCTGGGATATTCCAACTCATGGAACGTCTCTCGTCCAATCAGAAACAGCTAAATAATTCAATAGAACCCAATTGTTTTATAATGAATGATAACAGTCAGGTTGTAAGAGTCTATGTGGATGAATGATAACAGTTAGGTTGTAAGTGTCTATGTGAATGAATGATAACAGTTAGGTTGTAAGTGTCTATGTGAATGAATGATAACAGTTAGGTTTTAAGTGTACATGTGGATGAAGGATAATAGTTAGGTTTTAAGTAGGCTAACATTATTTCAGTGGAAAAACCCAAAGTAAGCTTGAATTCCAAAATTGTATTCACATTAGCTAACAGTTTACACTGAAAATGGGTCAATATCAATGTTGCATTCTCCTCAGTTGTTGCACACCCGCCTCCTAGCAACGCCCCTATCAATGATGCTTGCCAGCGCTCATTAGCGCTTGATAGCAATATTTGGGTCCTGTATTTTTAAGCTGATATTATGGTAAAATGATATAATAGATGGGTGTCAGATGTTTGGACAGTGGCTCAATTTCTGTGCTTGTGATGGGCGCTATTTTCCGTAGATATGTCCCTGGTGAGTGGACAGAGCTTGGTTGTCTTATATTCGTGTATGTAATTATAGATTATGTTATGTTGGTGAGGAACAACGATGTCACAGCCATCGGCATTTGCAGGTAAAGGTCCTACTGTATGGGAGCGAACAGAGACGGGTTAATAAACAGAATAATAGACATTCACAAGAAAAGATTTCACATGCATATCTCAGTGTCTAAACAATGCACTGTCTACTTATCTAAACATAGATCTCCAGGGTAAGGGATGGGGGGGGGTTCAAGGTTCTTGCGTGGGTTTTCATCTAGAAAATACAGCTGGAAAAACAGCAAAGTGGCTGCAAAGGTCTGTGTAGATTAGGCGGGGTTTACTGGTTCAGAATGCTGAAGACGTGGGAGTTTAGATTATAAGAAGGGACATGACGTGGTTATGTCTCATTGTCCCTATCAGCCTGAGACATGGGGAGTCCATTCAGAAAACATTTGAATCATCCTCAGGAAGACAGTTGCCATATTTTCAAAATCTCAGACACATTCTGTGCAGTAAGGACTATTTGGAACCAGAGCTTGTGTAGTAAAGTCATCTGCAGCCAGAGGGACACATGAGGTATGCCTGTCCCTGTCTACCCATATCTGGTTGTCTGCTCCGTCAATGCTTGGGAGTGCTTGAGACAATGCCATGAGTGTCAAATAAGTCATTACTTGGCAAACATTAGTGCTGGCTTATCCAAAGGCAGTGTAAACTATTTACTTCCAGACCATCTATCCTAAGGTTACAGAACATGTATCCATTAATGAACGTGTCATTTATGACAGATAATTTCTGTGAGATGATGTGAGTTAGTTACCTAGCTAGTGGGCTAAGTAGCTAGCTGGAGTGTCTTAGCCATCTTCATTTAAAAACATTTGACTTGCCAAAAACTGCTTTCAACAGAGGGGCTGTCAGAGAACTCAACAGCAAGACACGCCATGACTTTCAAAACTGTTGACTAACAGAACAGAACTAACTAACGATCATAAAAGACTACATTGTCTCAGTAACTCAACAACACCATGTATCCGAATTAACTTAACAGTTTTAAAAAAAAAATGTTTTTTTAAATGAATCATATCCAACCATATACAGTTCACTGATGTAACAGCACAAGCTAGTCTATGTAGTCTCGTCTATGTGTGAGTCATTCAGGAGTCAGGAGTACCTCTGTCTACATCAGCGGTGACCCTTCTCCTTCAGCAGACCCAAGCGATGAGATCCTCGTGGCTATAAAACTGGGCCAGGGCCCCCCTAGACACAATTGTCTCCTCCCCTGAATTTCAGCCCAAGTTGCAGTTGATTTAAGCAAGGGGGTGACAACCAATCTGCAAGATACTATTCACCCAGTGTTAGATGGGAAACATCCCTATGACAAATTCATTATGAAATATTACAATATGACAGTTATTGTGTCTAGACTCTGTGGTGAGATGGGGAGATGCAAAGTAAATATTAGCCATCAGGAGGACATAGCCTCATTCATAGACACTAAAACAGGAACATGTCAGGAATTCTGCAGGTGGCTTGCAAGTCCAGAAGTCACCAAAAATGGCAGATTTGACTCCTTCTCTGTTCAAGCATCCCTTTGCATCCACGTTGGTTAATCACTTTAATATTAGAGAATATTATTATTGTTAGAGAATATTATACAATAATAATATCCAGGTCACTGGCTTTCGTTAAATGTAAAAGTGGTCATTGGTAGAGGGGTATTTGGGTTCTTGCAGTATGAAATCAGACACGTATGTATACAATGAAGGATTCTGTATTTGCAGTTAGACATGAAGAATCTCTTTGTGTACACTTTGTGTATTCAAGTGTATTCAGTATACAGTCAGAAATGGAAAGATAAACCTTTAAATCATTCTCTTGTATTAAATTCTACACATTATCATTTTCTACTAATAAAAACTTAACACTAAACAACTATTATCTTAATCAGCTAAGTGTTCATTTCAACTGTGTTATAGATCCTATTTTATAGCCCAGTATCTGAATTGAAGTCCACTGAGGTCTTGAAGTTGTCAATGTGAAGTCAATCTCTGGAACTATATCTGTCCTGTGTAGTAGTGAATGTAAGGAAAGAGCTGCGTGTTATCAATTTACAATAATATACACAAACTATTGTTTTTAAGAGTTGGCCTATAGCCTACAGAATGAACTCAAATGAATTCATATGAGATCCTCGCCACTGTAGGTACTGTCACTGAGTGGATTCAATCCAACACAGAGAAATCTTGAGAGAAGTGGAGCATACTGGGGCTGGCTCTCTGGTTGTGCTGTTCATCCATATTTAAACTCCACAAGACTGCTTTAATGCACTTCAGGCCTGCACACGGAATCTATTTTAGGGAGTTCACAACTGACTGGAGAAAGGGAAGTGGATTCAAGTGGTTTAAATAGATTAAGTGGTAATACTTCTTAGCCTTCATCTGGCAACATCTCATGTCTCAGAAAATGCACACCCCGAGAAGGAAGTATTGCACACTCATTTATAACGTGTGAGACAATTTAACAAAACTGCCTATACATTTTTCTCTTACAGATGCTCAGACATAGTGAGGATATAAAGGATCAGAATTCAGAAACAAAACGAAACAAGACAGAGACAGCAGTTAAGAGATAATTGATTAAACCAACTTCCTTCTTCTGCATCTCCCCCTCTGCTCTTTATAATGTCAAGTAACCTTAAATCTTTGATTTTCTGTAATCTTTCCTAATTAAATGTGAAGAGACAAGCATCTGATCATGGACAGCATGGGGACCAGGCTGCAATCACAACATAGGATCCTGTTCAAACAAGTTAGACTCTTCCCCAAGTGTGGGATTGTGTCCATGAATGGGAACCAGGGGAAATGCTTCTATATCACTGTGGACAGTGACGCATTAAAGTTGGCCCCTTGGCTAAGCATTGAATGGGCCTTTAAAAAGGGCTGGAAAGGCATAAGGTTGAAAACAAGGTTAATAGAAACATAACAAGTCTCCATGGCAATGTTGGTTCCACGGGGAGGAAGAGAATAACTAACTACTTATACATTTTTTTTTAAAGCTTTGTGTGAGAGAATGTAAAAAGGGGAAAGAGAGAGTGGGGGAAAAAGAAATTAGATGAAAGTACAGTGGATACAGGGTTTGGAGAATCCAATTCACCAACCAACTTTCCTAATTTATTTTCAAAAGGTACCTACAAAAAAGGTATGATGAACACGTCACATCAGGTTTTGTATTTCACCTGCTCAACTCCTACTCACCTTTTCTCATTTTTAGAGCCAGATCTTTGCATTATTGAAGTTTTATATGTATAATACATAAAACCCTGACATACTGGAGCTAAAATCTACATTACAAGGTCTTTCTTGCTGGTTGCTCTATTCCATTTCTTACCATTTCTATGGAAGTTCAGGTTCTAAATGCTATTCTTTCCTGACTAATCCCTTTCACCTGATAAAAATCTCAGAATATAAAAATATGCTGGGGGCATTGTTCAGTGACTATTGCCTTATCACCCAACAAATTCCCACAAGAAATGAACCCCTAGGAGTGCGGGGCTAGTCAGGCACATTGTATAATAGGTATTGAATGCTGATGTTATAAATGTTTTTTCTATAAAATAACCATACTGTGAAAAGTAGTTTTTTTTTTTTTTTACGTGCTGGAATATGTCCATAAACCTATACTAAACCACAGTAACAAACTGTTTTGGTCACTTGAGGTGATTCTCTAAGGTCTTGGGTATGCTCTAAGCATAAAAGTGCTTAATCGCTCCATTCATATGAACAAATATATGGACATCTAACATTGAAAAAAAGATTTCTTTATTTTTAAATGCTGGCCTCAACCTGGCTGAGCAACAGCGTATTTGGGCCCTCTCTGCCTAAGTTGGCGTTACTCGAACATTTTCTTAAAGCAGCAATACGGAGTTATGTTCCAAAACTAGCAAACTAACTACCTAAAAGGTATGGAAAAGCCTTGCAAACACCACCAGCAGCCCAGTTGACACTGATAGAAGCTTGCCAACACACTACCTGGTGTCTTTTGGCAGTATAGCTGGCAATGTCATGCTGTGAAAGCTTTTCTTTCATTTTTGCAGGGTATTCAGGGTTCCCACGCTTGCCTTGAAAAAAAATTCCATGCTACCTCCTGATTTTCCAGGTACCATATTAAGTGATGATCTATAGCAGGGGTTTTCAACTGGTTTTGTCCCAGGGAACACCATTCTGACCAGAAAGTAATCCGCGGCCCACTGATTTTTATAGTCCCGTACCCTTCTTTTTCATGTTTGGAACCGCCGGCACGCCCCCTCCCCCCGCACACATATTCTGCCTATAATACTTGTCAGTGTAATTTCTTCGCTGAATATGGGTTATCAGTATTTTGGGCAATGCGACTTGGCTATTCAGACATAAATATGTCGACGGGCCCAGGTATATTTATAAAAATAAAAAAAGTCAATGGTGAACTGATCAACATAGGCTCATGTCGCGGACCCCCTGCAATGCCGTCGCGGACCACCAGGGGGCCACGGACCCCTGGTTGAAAACCCCTGAAGCTTTCCGCCCCCATCCGCGCCCCCTCCCCTCACACACACACAACCCCCTAGCTAGGACACCTGACTACTTACTTGATTTGAAAGATGTGCCAGTCAAGTCTGCATTGTAAATGCTTAGAGATTATGTCTTATTGATAATATCAATGCATGAAATAATGCAACAAGCTGTAGATGAACAACAATGTATTGAACTGGAACTTTGAGACATGAGCACTGGTGTTGTGTCCACTGATATATTGCATTGTTCTATGCATTCACTGTTGTAGTATTGTATTATATGCACTTGCAAGTACAGACACTAGGGGCGCTAGTACTAGCGGTAGTGTCGTGTTGAATGTACTGTATGAAGTTAAGAGACTGAGTAAACTACGCTCTCTGTTCCTTATGCTTCGTGTGTGTTAATGTCTTCCGAAACAACACCACAACAAAGTGGCGACGAGGATAATAGTGAAGAAATGTCTCTGCTATCTATACAACCTCCTGCCGTGTTCCTGGATTGCCCAGGAGAGCCGAAAATTCCATTTACTGCGTGGAAAGGCTACTTCGACAACTACTTGCTGGCGATTGGAGGTGATGCTTTTCCTGCTGCGAGGAAAAGAGCCTTGCTTATTCACTGTTTGGGAACGGAAGGGCAACGAATCTACAGCACCTTACCACTCGAAACCGATGATTATGGCGGATCCGTGAGTGCTTTGGAAAAGTACTTTGAGCCCAAACTCAACGTTGTTGCCGAGAGATACCGCTTCAGACAACGAGCACAAGCTGTCGGTGAGTCTACAGATCACTACGTAGCATCACTGCGTGAGCTCGTTAAAAAGTGTAAATTCGGAACGTTTGAGAATGAAATGCTACGTGATCAGATTGTGGAGAAAACCAATAGCACCCGGATACGTGAAAGACTTTTAATGGAGGAAGATTTGACTCTTGACCGTGCTTTGGCTCTTGCTAGACGTACTGAAGCTGCCATAGCTGATGCCAAGGCCATTTCTGTGGCGGATACAAAGCCCGTTGCCGCCATTCAAGTTCAAAAGAAGGCGCGCAAACCACAATACAAAGGCGCACAGAAAATGGATGGAACTATGTTATGCTACCGTTGTGGTTCGGCTGATCACAAAGCTAACGATAAATCCTGCCCTGCTAAGGACTGTAAATGTAACTCATGTGGGAAGGTTGGGCACTATTCTCGTGTCTGTAAATCATCTCAACAGCTTGTTAATGAAGTGACTGTGCCTGAATCCTCTGTTTTAAGTGTTGGACATTGTTGCACTGTTGACACAGCTAAACTCATGTGCAATGTTACTGTAACTGTACCAGACACTGAACAGACATGTACTGTTAGACTGTTAGTGGATACAGGGTCTAGTGTCTCTATACTGCCAGAGAATATTTACAGTGCAAATTTCAGCGCAGTTAAACTAAAGGAGCCTGGAGTGCAGCTGGTGACATACTCTAGAGAGAAACTGAATGTATTAGGATGCCTTAGAGCTAGCACTACTTATCAGGGCAAGAGTGCTTTGACAGACTTCTTCATTGTGAAAACAGGGACACCTATACTGGGCATGGACCTGGTGACTGCCCTCCAGTTACACTTTAAAGGTGACCAGGTTATATCTGAGACTGGGACTGTCAAGATGTGTGCAACACTTCGCCAACCCGACACCCACTGCAAACAGGAATGCGAGTCTCCAACAGCATTCGGGTGTGCAAAAGGCTTCGTACACAAGGTGAAGGTCCGACCGGAAGTGAAGCCGGTACAGCAAAAACTTAGACGTCTACCTCTCTCAGTTCGTGATGCTGTCTCCCAGGAACTCAGGAACCTGGAGCAACATGGAATCATTGAGAAAATTGATGCATCTGAGTGGGTCTCCCCAATTGTAGTCACTAAAAAAAAGTCTGGTGATATACGCATGTGCGTGGATTTGAGAGAGCCAAACAAAGCTGTAATCACTGACAGCCACCCACTGCCACTGATTGAGGACATACTGTCAGAACTGCATGGGGCTGTTATGTTCTCTACCCTGGACCTCAAATCTGCTTACCATCAGTTGACATTGCATGAAGAGAGCAGGGGACTCACTGCTTTCATTACACATGAAGGTCTGTATCAGTACTGCAGAGTACCCTATGGACTGTGTTCAGCTCCAGCTACATTTCAAAAGATGATGACACAAATTCTTAGTGGCCTAAAAGGGGTGCAGTGCTATCTTGATGATGTCATTATATATGGAACTTCAGAAGCCACTCACGAGGTAAATTTGCGTGCTGTGCTACACAGGATCAACAATGCAGGACTGCAACTCAATGTTGATAAATGTCAGCTACGTCAAACTACTCTAACCTTTCTTGGCCAAAAGATTGGTCCAGAAGGTCTGCTGCCGGATGACTCTCATGTTGCTGCCATTCTGAATGCTCCACCGCCTACTGACCCTACTACCCTGCGCTCATTTCTTGGCCTGAGTGCATGGTATAGCAAGTTTGTCCCAAACTATGCAACTGTTGTTGAGCCCATGAGAGCTCTGCTGCGAAAAGACCGTCCATTTCAGTGGAATAACACAGCTCAAGCCGCGTTGGACAGAGTCAAGCAGCTGATCGTGCATAGCCCTGCCCTAGTGTTGTTTGACCCCAGCAAGCCTGCAATAGTCTCTACAGATGCCTCAGACTATGGAGTAGGTGCCGTTCTGACTCAGCTGGACAGTCATGGTGCGGAACAGACTGTTGCTTTTGCATCTAGCAGTCTGTCTGATGCTGAGAGGAAATATTCCATTGTAGAGAAGGAGGCGTTAGCCTGCGTCTGGGCTGCTGAGAAGTGGCGCACTTGGCTGTGGGGAAGAAGATTTCTGTTACGTACTGACCATCAAGCCCTTACGACATTGCTGACGACCAAGGGGAATAACCGTGCTGGTCTTCGGATAGCCAGATGGTCAGCCCGCTTGATGGAGTTCGACTATGATGTTGAATATAGGACTGGATCCTTGAATCATGTTGCTGACTGTTTATCGAGGCTTCCACTTCCGGAGACATACACTGCATGTGCAGAAGAGTTGGAGTCAGTTGCAGCCATCCTCACTGACCTGTATGCGGTGTCTGAGGGAGACTTTCAATCAGAGTGCCGTGCCTGCCCTGTGCTAACAAAGCTACGTGCACAACTACAGAAAGGCTGGCCCTCACATAAAGCAACATTGGAACCTGACTTACAGCCATTCTTCTCAATTCGCCATGAACTTGCAGTCATGAATGAATGCATCGTCAGAGGTACTCATCGATTGCTGGTGCCTGAGTCACTGCAGAAGAGACTCATTGATATTGCTCATGAAACGCACCAAGGTATTGTGCGCACCAAACAGCGCCTTAGGGAATTGTATTGGTGGCCTAAAATGGACTGTCATATAGAAACTATGATTAAGAACTGTACAACATGCAGACAAAATGATAAGTCCACTGTCACCCATGATGCCCCACTTCAACCTGTTCCCTTACCATCTGCTGCCTGGGAAAAAGTGTCGGTGGACATCGTGGGCCCATTTGAGATAGCACCTCCTGACTGTAGATTTGCCATCACAATGGTTGACTACTACAGTAAGTGGCCGGAAGTAGTTTTCGCTCCCCGGGCTGATACGGCTACCATCATACAATTTCTGACTACAGTTTTTTCACGAGAAGGGAATCCAAAAGACTTGATAAGTGATAACGGTCCTCAATTCCTCTCTGCTGACTTCTCAGACTTTCTCAAAAAGAGGGGAATTCAACACATGAGATCTTCAGTTTATTACCCAAGAGCTAACGGGGAAGTTGAAAGATTCAACAGATGTGTGAAAGACTGCCTGCAAACTGCTTCAATTCAAGGGGAACCTTGGAAGCCATTCCTGAGAACATACCTGATGGACTACAGGGCAACTCCACATTCTACCACTGGAGTATCCCCTTCAGAACTGCTCCATGGCCGACGCATGAGAACAAAGCTTCAGGTGATTGACATGCCTGTCCCTCCATCTGACAGACATGCCATGCGTGAAAGAGTGAAGGATAAACAACGAAAGATGAAAGAATACACTGATGCCAAGAGGCATGCTAAATACACCGACCTCCATCCTGGTGACGAAGTACGGGTTAGGAAACCATGGAGAGTAAAGAAAGGAGAACTGAAATTCTCTGAACCAAGGACTGTCGTGACAAAGAGAGGACCCAACACTTACCTGTTGGACGACGGAAGGATCTGGAATGCCTCCCATTTGTCAGCGCTGTCAGAGTTGAGCACAGATTCCGATTCTAATGAAACAATGGACTGTAACACAGGGGCTGATCAACCACCTGACGCTGACTCTGATAGCCAGCCCAGGCCTGCCAGGATTAGGAATCCACCTAGCTGGACCAAGGACTTTGTCATGGAGAAATGAACTGTTTCTGACTAATGTGAATGTGTTTTAAAGAGTGTGCTTTGATCTCTTACATTGTTATAGAGTGACAGTGTCCTGTTCAACTAGGTAACCAGAGGTATGCTTTGTTCAAAAGGGGAAGATGTTGTGTCCACTGATATATTGCATTGTTCTATGCATTCATTGTTGTAGTATTGTATTATATGCACTTGCAAGTACAGACACTAGGGGCGCTAGTACTAGCGGTAGTGTCGTGTTGAATGTACTGTATGAAGTTAAGAGACTGAGTAAACTACGCTCTCTGTTCCTTATGCTTCGTGTGTGTTAATGTCTTCCGAAACAACACCACAACAACTGGGATTGATATATGTTCTCTCAAAAATGTCTCACCCCAAATCTTCCTATTTAGTAGTATCATTTTTTTTTTCTTTTTAAAACGAAAAATCACAAAATAGCTCAAAATAAATATAAGAATGAATGTTACAAAATTGATCAGGACTAGACTGGTCATGTCAACTAGTATAGAAGTAATGTCACAGCCTAATGTGAAAATGTATTGGTAGTTAGCTAGCAATGCAAGCTAGCCAACACTAGCTAGTTAGTTAGCAAGCTGAATGTTGGTGTAGGTAGAAATAGCGTATTTCCGGTGGGATCCGTATTGAAACCGGAAGTGGGTACTTTACTCTGTTTGACTGGCTAATACCAGGACCTTCACTTTTTCGTAGAGAAATTGTGTCGATCGCCTGCCTTTTAAACAATCGTTTTTTGTATTTTTCTTTATTTCTGCGAAGTTATGCGGCTCAATACTCAACTGACTTGTTAACCGAACTTTTACGAAGTCATACGACTAAACACACAAGTGATTGGCTGTTCAGGTCAGATGACAAGTTTTAACCAACCAGAGACCGAAGTAAAGTTCCAACTTCCGGTTTCAAAACGGATCCTAGCGGAAATACGTTATCCCTACCTACAGTTGGCTAGCAAGATTGCACTGCATGTGCTTGCTAACCATCATTAATTAATCCAAATTCAAAACCTAAATGTGGTGAACACGGTTTTAGGAAAAGTCAATGAGTGAAATACATATGGGGATCAAACATAGTTCTAGTATTTTAAAAGCAAGGTAAAAATTACCTCAACAATTCTAGTGTAAGCTGATAGCTAGCAAGTTGGAGCTAACTAGCTAGCAAGTTGCAGCTAGCTAGTTAGCAAGATTGAACTGCTTACTAACTAACGTTGATAAACCCAGGTTTACCACACAGTTAAAACACAGCTACTTACATTTGAGGATAAACTTGCATAAGAAATTTCACTGTAGATGTCAAGGCTCCCGTGTTGGCTGGGAAATGCATGTATTTGACCCTTCTATTGAGATTGCGAGTAACGTTTGTCGTTATTAAATCCACCAATCCGAAACTATACTTTTAAAGTCCATATCACCAGGTTGCCTGCGTCAAATTCCAACATCCAATATACCAGATAGGATGCCAAGAGCATGCTCTACAACCTGGGATCATCCATTTCTATCTACACGAAAAGCTGTTCACATGTAAAGGGTTTTTATAAACTCATCTTAATTCTGTGCTCAATAGTTTCATTTTATTACTATTTTACACATCATCCAATAAAATTTTCCAGGACAACTGTTTCAATTTCCATGTAAGTGTTCACAGCTGCAGTTGTATTACCCACTGCTCCGTCTGCTGTTCCTCCACGTCTCTCCCGTCCCAAGAGATTTTCGGGGGATTCTGGAGATTGTCGGCCCTTTTTAGTGCAATGTGGGCTTCAATTTGAGTTAAATGCACCTACTTTTCAGACTGAACACGCTAAGGTGGCATACATTATGTCATATCTCTCTGGCAGGGCAGAGAAATGGGCGATTGCGGAGTGGGCAAGGAACTCTCACGTCTGCTCCTCGGTTCAGCTGTTTACAGAGACGTTGGGCAAGATCTTCAACACCACTAGACCGGGTCGAGAGGCAGCGAGAGAACTGATGGGAATTCGTCAGGGCAATCGGAGTGTCTCAGACTATGCCATTAAGTTTCGCACATTGGCAACCGATAGTGGCTGGAATGAGGAGTCTTTGTTTGACGCGTTCCTGTATGGGTTAGCGGAGCCCATAAGGGATCAGTTAGTCAACCGCGATTTACCTGAGAATGTGGATTCACTCATTGAACTGACAGTTAAGATTGACAAGAATCTTCAGGATCATGGGAGATCCAGGCCTGGTTATTCTGCGCCTTTCCAGAGGGGACAACGGGCTACCTCTCAGCAGTCCTGGCGAGCCCCAGCTCGGTTCTCACCCGTGTCCGACGCACCAGCGCCATCTACCGAGGTGGAGGAGCCAATGCAGCTAGGACGAACCAAGCTCAGTCCAGAGGAGCGTCAACGTCGGATTCGGGAGGGGAGATGCATCTATTGTGGGCAGATGGGTCATTTTCTCTCAGACTGTCCAGTGAGGGATCAGGCAACTGCAAGATCCACACGGGTAAGCCACACCACTGTTTCGTCTGTTCGACCTCTCATGCAAGCAATATTTATCACACCATCTCAGACTGTTACGTATCCTTTCTTAGTTGATTCTGGGGCTGACGAGAGTTTTATGGACTGGAGGTTAGCTAAGAGTTTGAGGTTAAAATTAATTCCTCTTCCCAAGCCATTAGAGGCTCACGCTCTAGATGGACGTTTACTGTGTAAAATAACTCACCGAACGGATCAGATTCAAATGCCTGTTAATTTCTCCATCACACCCTATCATTCTGGGCATTCCATGGCTCGCCAAACATAACCCCCACATGAACTGGGTCACAGGGGAGGTAACAGGATGGGACCTCAAGGAGGTTTTTAACAAGGGCTACCTCTCTACCACCTCATCGGCCTTATGACTGCGCCATTGATCTGCTACCAGGTAGTTCACCCCCTAGGGGGCGCCTCTATTCTTTGTCTTCCCCGGAGGTAAAAACTATGACGGAATATATTGATTCTTCTCCGGTTCCACGTACGTTACAGTCTCGACTGAATGGCAATAACAAGGAACGTCACAAGTCACTGGCTAGCTAGCGTTAGCTAACTAGCAAGATTACATAAGCTACAATCCATCCGCTAAAGTTGACAATACAACGCTTGGATTTTTACCAATATTCCTCACTTGTTGACAAGTTGCCGTGTTTGGCTTCCTTAATGGGTGTGCTATGCAACGAGTAAGATATGGGTAGTGTTGTTGCACTGGCTATTGGCTTTATATGTGCGCCCCTATTTTAATCATGTCTTTTTTTGTATAATGTAGAATAAATGTACATATCATTTTTGATATACCCGCCTCTGTAAAATCCTTAAAGAACTATGTGACAGGGAGTAGGAAAACTTTCAATGATAAGGTACATCTTTTCTTCTTAACTCCACTAAAGTCCCGGGGGCAATTCACGCATTCGCGAACGTTTTCTTATCTGGAATTCATTCTAGGCTAGAACAGGATTTAAGGATTTACCTTGGCACGTTTCTCCTCTTCTTCCTTTCTTTTCTTCTTAAATTGCGCCCCGGATGGCTTTGCCTCTTCATTATTTTGTTCTTCAAAGTTTCTTGAACACACATACACTCTAACCAAACACCTCACTGTGCTAGCATGTTCTGACAACACCAAGGACGTACGTACCCCTTCCGTGCTGTCCACCACCGCTCTAAGCCCGTCTGGAGTGTAAGTATTGATGTGGATATTGACCTAATCATATAATTACACTACAATATTGAATAATAAGTGGGAGAGACATGTATGTACAATGTTTATTGTCAATTTCCAAACATGTTGTGTTTACCAGTGTCATTCCGTGTCTTTCCAGTTGAATCTCACGGGGACCTGGATGAGGCTGAGCGGGCAGCCGCGGAGGAGGGGGTTGATGTTGACGAGTTTGCTGAGACCGTTCCCGTCCCCGTCTTAGAACATCAACCCACCCCAGCCCTGTCGGTGTCCTCCGACATGGAGACCCTCAAGAGAAAGGGCAATGAGAGCGGGGAGATGCTGACGATGCTGCGTGAGCAACTCCCGCCTCCCGAGCCAGTCACCGAGAGGACCACCTACGCCGCCTACGTAAAAAGTGTGCTGCTGGGGCTGAGTGTAAAGGACTTTCGCCGGGCCCGGAAGGGCATCAACAAGGTCCTGAGGCCCTTCTGTGAGTCGGATTCAACCAATGACGACAGTGAGGACCGGTTCAATAGACCCCCCTCCAGACAACCCTCGATTCAGTCATGGTGAGCCAACTATATATCCCGTATATCCCGACTTGCCTCATTACGGAAATTGACCAATAGTTGGCACGAAAGTTGATTGAAAGTACAATTACATCTAGTTGGGGTCAGCCCTATGTTCCCACAGCCCTATGTTCCCTAGGCTTGGGTACCGAGAACCGGTACCAATGAAGAACCGGTTCCAATACAACCGGTACCTACCCGGACCGAAATGCAACGCAGATTTCGGTGCTTCATTTCGGTGCCTGAGCCAATTGAACACGGTCGCTAGGCAGATTCTGTGGGGCACATGTAAAACTGCCCCAGCTCCCAATGTAAACTTTGTCCTGTGTCGCTCACGCTCATTAGTGTTTTCATAGCAACAGTCTTATGACAGTGAAGAGCAGGCAAGCACAAACAAAACTAGCCATCAACCTTTTAACAGAGAAAATACCGAAAGGTAAACGGTCAAAAGTGTGGCTGTATTTCGCACAAAAAGATTCAAACATCGCGACGTGCAGCAAATGCAACAAAATAATTGCGTGAAAAGAGGGGAGAGAAGGCAAGAGTCAACGGCAGATCAGCAACCGAAGACTGAAAAATATACTTTATACTTAAAGGGGCACTACACATTTTCTCGTACTCAGTCTGTTCAAGTAACAAAATTAACTATAAACAAGATAGAAAAGATAGGTATAAACAAATCATAAAATGGTGAAATTTCATGAAATAAATGCAAACAAAATAATACATTTTCGACTCCAAAGGCAAATATGCTCATATTTTTGCAAAAGAAGTTTGAAGCTGTTTTTTGTATTTATTTATATTTATTTAAGTATACTATAAACTGTTGTTTACAGTTAATATAATGTTCATAGTTTGAAGTTAAAAAGTTTGAAGCTGTAGTTGGAAGCCAAGTGTTTTGTATGTATTTATATTTATAATATACTTTAAACAGTTAATATATTGTTCAATTTGAAGAAAAAAAAATTGCCTTGGCAATAAAAAAAAAGCCTTTCTTTAATGTCGTCAATCGTCGCTTTGTGCTTTAAAAAAAAAAAAAAGTATCGGTTCAGGCACCGGTATCGTTTTAAAAGTATCGGTTTAGCACCAGTATCGGAAAAAAACCAAACGATACCCATCCCTAATTGTCTGTACTTTCAGATACATATCTGTGTGTACAGGCCTCATCGACACCATCGGAGAGGGTTTTCTCCTGTGCAGGTCATGCGATTAGTCAGGAAAGGTGTCGCATTTTGCCGGAGAAGGCAAATATGCTGATATTTCTACAAAAGAATTGCTGAAGTATTGAAGCTGTAGTGTGCGTACAGAGTGTGTGTGTGTGTGTTTTGTATTTATTTAAGTATAGTCTAAACTTTTGTTAACAGTTCATATATTATTTAAGTTAAAAAGTGTTTTGTATTTATATATATATATATATATAATCTACTTTAAACAGTTCATATATTTGGCAATAAAAAAAGCCTTTCTTAAATGTCGTCAATCGTAATTTTTGTTATTTATTATAAAAGTATCGGTTCCAGCACCGTTTAGGCACCGGTATCGTTTTAAAAGTATCGGTTATGTACCGGTATCGGATAAAAACCAAACGATACCCATCCATAATGTTCCCACATTTCTAAGGAATTTTTTTTCAATGACAATTTTGAAAATTAGGCCCTATGTTCCCAGATTTATTTTGAAAAATGTGTCCCGATGTTCCCACAGCCCTATGTTCTAGGGTTAGGGTTAGAGTTTGAAAGCTAGCTACCTCCTTCAAATCGCCAGCTACGGAATGGTGAACCCTTAACTACCAGGCAGGGGTAGAAATGTGGGAACTGTAGGAACATAGGGCCTAATTTTGTAATGAATATTAGAAATGTGGGAACACAGAGCTGTGGGAACATAAGACCTAATTTTGAAAAAGCTCTTAGAAATGTGGGAACATAGGGCTGTGTGAACATTGGGCTGTGGGAACATAGGCACGCTCCTGTCGAGAGGTAGGGTGCTTGAGCGATTTTTCAAGCTGCGAAATGAACTGTCAGTGTTTTCCATGGATGTGAAAAAAAAAACGGATTTTGTGGATTTTCTCTGTGACCGGCAAAAAATGTGCCTCCTTGCATATGTAACGGACATTTTTGGAAAACTTAATGAACTTAACATAAGCATGCAGGGGAGAAACAAGACTATTCTGCAGATGAGTGACCGTATTGATGGATTCAGGGGGAAACTCCCATTCTGGAGAGAAAGCCTTTCAAAAGCAAACTTCACCCCTTTCCCCAACTGAGCAACTTTCATACTGACAACAGCATCGATGACCAGTGCTCCACAAAGGTGATGTGCCATCACCTGAAACTAAGGTGACCATATCCATAACACCAAAAAGGAGGACACTATGCTGTGTTTTGTGAGGCTGTGAATAATTACATAGGACTCTGGCGTGCTCCCCTCTACAATACAACTTTGTGTGATTGATACATGATGTATGTGTAACAGAATAGGAAAACATATTCTTGAAGAGTCAAAAAGTGTTTGTTCACAGTATTTGTATTTATTCAATGCATTGTGGTGTTCAAAAACTGACCACTGAGATGAATCTGAATGTACAAATTAGATCACAGGTCACATAAATAATAAAGAGACAAATGAATCTGAATATATGCATATGCAGACATGCATTTGACATCTAGATGAATCTGAATGAATGCATATGCAGACATGTATTTCACATCTAGACCAGACATCTCCAGTTTAGCCAGGAGCTGGTTTGTTATAGCCTCTGAAGTGTCGTTGCTGTCACTGTAAAAATCCAACAGGGCATGTTGTACACCTTCCTCAAAGTACAAATATCTCAGTACAATTGGGAAACACTTGGTCGTACCTTTGTTTGAGGCGTCGGTTGCTACTGAAAAGGGCAAATGGTTTGCTTTGATGTTATCTGTATGTACCTGTAGGCTACAGAGTAGGGCGCTAGGACATTCGCACAAAAAGCCTGGGCTTTAGTTCGGCCACACATCATCCCCTTAGCTATGGGCGAATCACAAAATATCTCTCGGTCCACTTTCACGCCGCAGTCTACACCCCGGTACTTTACTTTACAGCATGGTAAACCTTACACAGCTCAGCAGCAGAGATTTTGTTATCACACGGCAACGTACCTTATCGGGGGGAAAAAATAGCGAAGAGATACCTGCTGTTACTTTTATGCTTCTCTGTTCCCGCATGTCTTTCAATGGCAGCTTTACCCTGACTGCTTATGTCAAAATCACAGCGACAGAGAGTGCAGAAGCCATGAAAGGAGTCTCGACTGCTTTTGTCCATTCTGGGTTGAACAACGTCTGACGTTTTGGCATGTTTTTTCTTCTATATGTAAATTTTCTGTCAATGTAGCCAGCAGTGTAGATATGACGTAGCCAGCACATGTTTTTAACCAATGATATAGGGTTAGAACCTAACCTAAGCCTATCAGATATTTATTTGACACCGCTTTTAGCCATTCATTTGTTAGACTGAATTCCAGCCAAATATTGTAGAGCACGGCTCTTTAGGCCCAGTGCAACTTCAAAAAGGAGGACAAATATGCGTCCGGCTTGATACTGCGCCGGACGCCGGACAGGGCATTGAAAATCCGGACTGTCCGGCCTAAATCCGGACGTCTGGTCACCCTACCTGAAACGCCTAGAAGAGCACTTTACTACTTACTTTCCAGACTTGGATATGTCAAAGTTTGACTGGGTGAGGGAGCCATTCCATTGTGATGCAGGCTCAGTGGACCTGCCTGCCACCGCTGTTGAACAGCTGATTGAACTATCGTGTGATATAACGCAACAGGGGCTGCATTCGCTAGCCTGGATGCCAGACGAACTTAGCCACGCCCACACATTTTTTGGTCAGGAAGTTCGGTCTGGTGTCGCTCCGTTGGGGAGAAATTATCTCCTCACAAAAATCTGTGAGGAGATAGATAGACCAATCAAATTGTCAGGGCGGGCTTTATACGATGATGGACAGATGATCAACCCTAACGTAATCAACTACGTCACCAAAGAGCTTTTGGGGTGAATTCGTTTTCAACAAACATGGCTGCCATTGGAGAGCTGAAATGTGGAAATTCGAGTCTGTTTTAGAAGACATTGACAGCACATTCATTTTGAAAGAGGAACAGAGAAACGCGATCAAGGCATTTGTCGATCGAAAAGATGTTTTTGCCGTCCTTCCTACGGGATCCGGTAAAAGTTTAATGTATCAGCTGGCCCCATGGTCTACGTTATGGTCATACTACGTTGCTCTGATTGGTTCTAGATATATCCAATTGAGCGAAGAGGCATTTTTTTTCCTGGTTCGGTTGAAACACGCCCCATAATCACAGTCCAACGGAGCGGTATCAGACTCATATTCTGACTAGAATTATGAGTATGACATCGTCAGGCTATGCATTCGCGAGTGGCGGTGGAGGAATTCTGGTTTGGCGCAAGAGAAGAGTACCCAGAGATCTCACAGTGTGCTTTAGAAATGTTGGTTCCTTTTGGAAGCACATATTTGTGTGAAGCCGGATTTAGTGCTCTTGTGTGCATGAAATCAAAGTACCGTTCGCAACTGGATGTAACGGCAAAGATGAGATGCGCTCTGTCTACTATACCACCCAACTTTGAAAGGCTGCAGCGAGATGTGCAAGCTCAACCGTCCCATTAAATATGGTGAGCCCATATTTAGCTCATATTTGTAGTCTACTTAGCCTTGTTTGTTTGTTCAGAATTAATTAATTTGCAGTAGCTTTGTGATGTTAAAGTGGGGGTCACAAGCCAAAAAAGGTTGGCTGGTTTAACTGTTTTCCATGCATAGACTTTTTTGTGGTGGGCCACTACACTATCAACATCAAATCTGTAGGAAGCAGTAAGCTACAAAAACGTATAAGTATGAATGAGCATTGTTTTGTGAATTGCAGATATCTTGCCTCTGGAGACTCATTCCGAAGCCTGGGCTTCAGTTATCGTGTAGGCATCTCTACGGTGGCTGGCATTGTACATTCAGTGCTCACAGCCATCTGGAGCCATTTTCTCTCAGCGGGACACATCGCTAAAAGCAACAACTACAACTGGAGTCCAAGAGCATTCAAGCCCCGAGCACAAACACAGCACGTACCTCATTTTTCTTTTTTCGTCCCCTCCTAACATTAACTAGCGAGGAAAGATTCCTAATTTCGAGAGGGGAGTAGAAACCTGAGATGGACGGCGGGGTGTAGTGTACGTGCGCACGTTTCCAACAAAGAGCTTATTTCTCCAGACGTGCTTATCTCTTTGGCTGAATAATACACCAACTGTGAGAGAATGGAAGGAGGTTGCGGAAGACTTCCATCGACTCTGGAACTTCCCAAATTGTCTCGGCTCAATCGACGGTACGCATGTGCAAATCCAAGCCCCAGCCAGCACAGGATTCCTATTTTACAACTACAAGGGACACTTTTCTGTTGTGCTGTTGGCTGTGGTGGATGCGCACTACCGCTTCCGTGTGATTGATGCCAGCGATGGAGGGACCCTGGCTGTGTCTGCCTTTGGGAAGACCTTGTATTCCCAGCCCCTTCAGCTCCCCGCAGATGTCCATGGTGCTGAGGATCAGATGAGACACTACCCGGGACAGAACAACACAAGAGAGAGGAGGGTGTTCAACTAGCGGCTGTCCCGGGCCAGGAGGATGGTGGAATGCACCTTTGGCATTCTTGCAACACAGTGGCGTCTGTACCGCAGAGTTCTGGGGGTGTCTCCACATATTGCAGAGAGGGTAATGAAAGCTACCTGCATCCTCCACAACTTTTTGCACTGGGACACGAAGGAAGACCATGACCATCCCACCCTATCCGCTGTTGAGCAGTGTGCTGTCCAGCACCTGGAACGTGTTGGCAGCAGCAATGCTTCGAGAGAAGCCCAGGTTATGAGAGAGAACTTTACAGCTTATTTCTCCTCTCGCTGGTGCTCTCTATTGGCAAGACGGCATCATTTAAAAATTACTATTGAAAATAAATTAAAAAAACATACAATCTAAATGCATCTTTGAAATTCTTTAATTTACTTTAATTACCAGACCTGCTAACATGTACGCATTTTGCGTACCTGGCACGCATTTTGACATCAAAGTACGTGCGTACGAGTTGATGCTCTAAAAGTACGCATAACGCTCAATAATGCATTGCCGGTTTTCAGCGGGTTTAACCTTCAAAGTCTGTCTGTCGAGTCGCCAAGGCGTACATGGGCAGCTGCAGAAGAGCAAGAAAGCAGAAGAGGAGTTTGACCAATCACAGACCCCTGCCGTTACTATCCCTGTTTGACCCTCGAAATCAGAGAGTACTAGGTTACACTGCAGTCAGTAGAATCAACCGCTGTTGATTCTCAGCGATTTTAACATCCAACGATGTTAACCATGCGGTCTTCATATCATGTTCGGCATCGATTTAAAATGGCAAATAGATCTGTGTCTTTGCTGTGTTACAAATGATTTGACGTTATGCTTTCTTAGGGTTTTGATATTACTAATTTCAGACAAACCCTTGTAGTATGCTACCATGGCAGAACCACCGGACAAAAGAAAAAGATCGCATGCGACTCAAAAAAATCATTGATAGTTACCAGGAGAGATGGCTATGCCTCCGTTCTTTTCAGACTTCCCTACCATGCTTTCTGCACGGTGTGCAATGTCAATATTGACATCAGTCACCAAGGAGCAACAGGTAACGAACACAGTATGATGTATATTATCAGAGAATCATAGGCCTACCTGTCCGATGTTCTCAAGTTCATGCTCGAAGTCCGCGACAGCTTTCTAGTGTCCACACATAGGCCTACGCACAGCTATCGTCATGTCACAGTGTAACAGGCTATATGTTTTCTACTAATAATACGCTAATGATAATAGCCTAATAAAACTCTTCCACTGACTAGAATTTAATTAAATGATAAAGAAGCGAACACACCGCCATCATTTGGTGTTAGCAGTTGTGTAGTCCTGGTATCACATCGTGTCATTGGGCTTGCATTCAAACGTCAGACGTGGGGAGAAAAAATAAATGTGATGAAACTTGACAGGTATAAGGTCGTGTTAAATATGTTAATTAAAAAGGGAACAAATTAGTGCTGTCAGTTAAACGCGTTATTAACGGCTTTAACGCAAATCCATTTTAACGCTGTTAATTTTGCCGAGATTGACGCGAGATTTTATATATATATATTTTTTAGATTGACGTTCTTTTTGGCCTCGCAAACTGTGTAGTAGGGGCTAACGTTACGGTTTGAGTGAATGGTGAGCGCGATACGGCAAAATGGATGATAAAAAGCTTCTGAATTGAAAGTTTACTTTTAAAAGTTGTGTTGTGCAAAAGAAGCGAGCTTCACTGTTGTCTGAAAATGTCAACAGGCAGCTGGCTGAAAGCAAAGAAGTAGTAGGCTTACCTTTTATTGGTAACCTAGCTGTTACGGTTCATTGTTTCTGAAATAAGAGGCCTGACTGCTATGTTCCCAGCAAACTTGAAAAAAATAAATGTATATATATATCAAGCCATGGTTTAACTGCAATATAGGCTGAGTCCTTGTTTACCTGAAATGTGCACTTTATAATTTTATTTTGTACCGCCCTGTTTGGGAATGTTGGTATTCAATAAAATAAAAAATTTGCATAAAGCAAGCCAACCCACTTTTCCATGTTGATAAGGGCATTAAAATACAAATAAAAGGATGGAAAAAATAAATAAATGAAGGGACATTTAAAATAGATACAAATGTGCGATTAATCTGTTAACTGTGACAAACGCGATTAATCACGCGATTTAATATTTTAATCGTTTGACAGCACTAGAACAAATATAACATGACCATTGTTTTAGAAGGTCCTAAGTAGCCTAGAGTGAAATAACATCCCAGAGGAAATGTAATAGGCCTGCTGCGTACTGCTCACTTCTGCAGTGACATTTTTTATTAGGCTACGAATTTGTTGTCACAGTTATCAGTCTTTTTTTTCTTCTTTCATTAGGCCTACTAAAGTGGTTCAGAACTGCATTATTTATTAGCTCAGAATGCCGTCTATTGGTTCAAACATGCAACAGCATATTATAACTAATAAAATGAAGGCCACAAAATCTTGGACAGGACAACAGAAAAATCATGGGGGTGTACTACATTTACAAGAGTTCTCTCCCCCGCCGCGCCGCACAACCCGCCCCACAGGGGGGTACTCAAAAACATGTTCCAATGTTGGCAGGTCTGAATTACATTCACATTCATTATATGATTATATCGTGTGTGTGTGTGTGTGTGTGTTTTAATGAAGTCCAAGGCTTATGAGCCACCAAATTCTGCTTCATGCAGAAGTTTTTGAAAGCCCATGCGGACTTTAGATCTTGTAATATTGTCTAGCCTCTGGAATGCAGGCAAGAGGCTCATTAGGAAGTATTCATCCTCATTGGTAACTTGCAGTGAAACGGTACTAAATAGCAATCCCATTTATTGTATTGAATCGGATATTCCATCTCCTTTGAGCAGTGTGATACAAGCTATGCTAGCGTAAAGCTGCTAGTTAACTAATTTAGCCGAACACACAATGCAGACAATGTCGGTTAAATTTAAAATAATTCGGTTGCTAGTCATCAAACCTGCCAGAATAAAAATCACTTACCTCAACGTGTTTCTTTAAATTGGAGGGCGAATTCTTGAAAGAGGATATTGTATTGTGCTTAGGCAGGCAGAGAAGACACTCAAAATAAAATGAGTCCTTCTTCCTTTCTGCCATTCCATTCTGCGCAGCGCACCATCTAGTAAAATGCCTCTCTTTCAGTGTTGCCAACTTTTCTGTAAGGAAAGTAGCTGTTAGCTCTCCCCAAAGTCGCCAGAAGTCGCTAGATGACGTAATCAACTAATTAGCATAATATGCAAATAAGCTGCGCATGCACACTTTATGCAATTCTGGGAGAGGTACAATTTTCGTGTGAATACAAAGCTCTAATATTTTGCTGCTATCTAGTCAGACTAGCCGTGGAGACGAGACGATGACAGCCCTCGCTCTACTTGGCTCTCGTGATATCGGTTGTAACGTGAACTGCAGAACGGGATGTGTGAGATGCTTTTTCAGTGCTTTGTCGACACAATAATCCAATAATAATGACAGAAAAAAGTCGCTAGATTTGTCGCTAGTCGCTTTTTGCTAATAAAGACTCCAAGGGGGTCTGGAAAGTCGCCAGATATAGCGACAAAGTCGCTAAGTTGGCAACACTGCTCTCTTTTTCACGGGCGAATTCTACATACGTCTGTTCATCATTCTCGTGGAAGCGAAAACGCAATCTTTAGGTTTCAGGGACAAGTTTGTGTGCCTGCAAAATAGCACTTTTAACAACCTCATAGTCGACACTCTGTTCAAGAGACAGCGACGAATAAACCTGCTGTGATTTCCCTACCAGTACACACTGCAGCAGCAGGGTCCACACAGACTTAGGCCAACACAGGGGAGTGGCAACTCGCTCAAAATGGACAAAATAGTGGTGGTAGTGGTGGATGTTCAACCATCTCTTAATTCTCACTCTTGTCAGCCTATCAAGTGCCGAGCCGACAAATTTTTAGTAGACATGTCACTATGATCCGCCCGATAGTAGAACCGTGGGAGAACAAAGGTTTTGACCAGCCTTTCTGTGTCGCTTTCAGAGGGGCCCTCTCCACGAGCCATACTTTCTGTGTCGCTCTGTTGCAGTCCCTCTAGTTCGACAAGCAAGTCCGATTTACAGACTCCTTTCTTAGGTTCAATATGTACGCCTAAGTACTTTACGGTCTTGTCCCTGTTGATCATTTCAAGGGCGCCTCCGCCCACCGACCACGGCTGACATGCGTTTATGTACATCCTAGTGGACCATCTCCCTCTTCTTGGGGTCAGATGGAAACCGAAGCATTTCTTGGGGTGGACAGTCAGCCCCGTTAACTCGCAGAATTGATCTAGAATGTCCAGATTCTTCTGAATCCCGCTCCATGAGTCACTTACCAAAACTAGGTCATCAGCGAATGCTAATGCAACCAAGCTGACCCCTGCTACTGAGATGCCTTTCCCAAGGGCTTCCAGTGTGTGCAGAAGTGGGTCAATCGCCAAGTTAAACAAGAGAGGTGAGAGAGGGCCTCCCTGTCGCACTCCAACCTTCATCTTGATAGGCTTAGAAGTGTGCTCCCCCACTTCCAGCCTAGTGGCTCTGTTACGGTAGGAGCTCCGAATTAGACCAATAATGTGGTCGTCAAGGCCTCTCGCTGCTAAAACATCAAGAAGATGTTCATGCGAGACCGAGTCAAAGGCTTTTGCGACGTCCACTAGGACTACTGCCAGAGTCGTTTTGTTTTCCCAACTGGCAGAGACAATACTTTGTAAAATAGAGAGATTTTCAGAGCACCCTGGAGCTTATGAAACCTCGTTGCCTTTCACTTATAGGACAAGCCTCAGCCAACCTTTCTTGAAGAATTCTGGAGAAAATTCTTAAAAGCATGGAGTCAATTGTGATGGGCCTCCAATTACTGGGGTCCAGTAGAGCCCTCGGGTCTGAGCTCTTATGCTTCGTTTCCATTAGGGCGTTAATCATTGGGAATGAATGGAGACGATAGCCCGTCTGTCGAGCAACGAAACGTCTCCGCCTCCCTTTCAAAGTTGACGAGTCTTTAACTCTATGCAAATGCAGACCACGCGGTAACCAATCAGTTTGGCGTGTGTGAGAATTGGCAGCTGACGTTGTGCAGAAGGGCGGGAGTAATCAAAAAAATCAAAGCAAGATGGCGGAGTCTCGGGAGTCTGTTACTGGGACATATTGTATGTGAATAAAGGCGAATACAGGTGTTTACAGGACTTTTATATGTCTACATCGACTCGGTTTGTTGTTTATATACTACACGAACACTGTCAGGGCAAACAGAATATTGTAGGTCTTAACTAAAACTCTCGAACATTATTGTTAGCTTGCTGCTAACACTTTAATTGAAGATCAATGTAGAAGCTAGCTGGTTTGTAACCTGTAGCCTCATCGGTGCGTTTTGCCTCTGGTATGTGTGATATCGTGATTTAACTGGCTGATATAAATGAATCAGAGAACACAAGTGTATAAAGGAATACATTTAATGGATAAGTAAATGAATCAGAGCATGACTGACAGCCACAACATCTATCATATTTTCATGACTTCACAAGCTAATCTGCTATATTAGCGCTGCACTGCAACCGAACTTGCTACTTAACAGAGAAACTTGATTTTTCTGACAATGCCCCCTAGGCGGAATATCGCCTGCCGATAATACGCCTGAATGGAAACCTAGAGTTAGGCAGAAGACCAGTACGGCCTAATTTTACACAGTCTGAGTGTGATAAAAGTGATAGTTTATGCCATCAACACCCGCGGCTGAGTCATTTTTGACAGACTTTACATGTCGAAGCACTTCACTTGCTGCGAACAGAGTGGAGAACTGGTCATTCGAGGCTCCACCAGTGGTCATGAACCCACCGAGACCCAGGTAGGCACCATCTACCCCGGCCCATCTCCGTTTGAATTCAGTATATAGTTGGTCAATGGGAATAGGACAAACGGAGCTCTCCTTCTCGTCCAACAAAAGAGCAGCTAGTTCAGCAGGTTTAGTTACCATGAGTCTCTGCAACTCAAACATCTCTGCTCTCTTTTTTGAACGGGTTCTCAAGGTCATCTGCGTCCCACCAGTGTTTCTCTGCCTCGAAACGACTGATCTCACACTCTTGCCCATCTCAGCGATTGCAATCTGCTAGTGCAGTCCTCATGGCGTTTGTGCTTGCCAGTTTGAGAGCAATGATGGACTTGTCAAACTCATTACCTTTAGCAGCTAGAGCCCTAGCCTGCCATCGGAGTTTTCTTGTCACCCTAAATACTGTTGGGAATAATGGTGCCGCTCTATGAAGAGCCGACACCGCAGAGACGGAGAGAGCTAAGTTTACTTCGTACCTGGGTTGCACTTTTGCCTGGAATTTTTCGGGCTATGATTTCATTTTTATTCCAGGATTCGCCCAAGTTTGCATCTAAGGTGATCAACCTTTTGGTGTCCATAGCAGACCAAATACACCTCTCCCTCGCGCTGCAACTACTTCTCGCGCTTCTCAATGAGATTGAGGTAGAAGCCCTGACCGGGGATAACAGCGGACTATGCGGAGGAGGAACTCTTCGCATCGATGTTCTCAAGTTTTGAATAGGTGTAGAGGTTTTAGTACAATTTAATTGATGCACCCGGAAAGCATACCGGCTAGGGCAGTCAAGCCTGCACAGCCCGCACTTAATGGCAAAGTCGCATCCAGGATGCGAGTGGGTGGCATGCCACCTGGCCTCGACAAGAGATTCCAAAAGAATCCTGCAGATGCTACATCTTAGCCTCCTCCCGGGCAGTTCGACCCTCATCGTTACTTTCTTACCCCAACTTTTGATCAAAGTAAGATCTGAGGCGGGCCTCACCGGTGTTCGCCATCCACTGCCAGCAACAGTTAGTGGATTCATGTTCTATTTAAAGAGACTACCCGGGACATCAAAGGACCCGCTGCACCAACCAGAGTGCAACTTCGTGTAAGTTTTACATGGGTTTCCACCACCAATGTCCCGTTCATGATACGGAAGCGGAGGGACGAGCTTAATGTTAGCGGTTAAATGACTGATGCAGAGACTAATGCATCGGGATTTCCACACCCTCTCTTTTTGCATCCATCTGTAACTTCGCGATTTCAACTTGCAATGAAAGCTCTTGTTCACGGGCCTGCAGTTTTAACTCCTCCAATTCCTCCCTCTGATTTAGCAAGTGCTGCATTCTGTAGTCATGGTCTTGTTTACTATGAACGGGAGATTTCTGAGTTTTAGGATCTTTCGACTTAACGTGTGGAACCCCTGACTCTTTCGGATCCGCTGTCGGTTCAGCATCTGACGAATCAGACGGTTCTTCAGGCGGGTAATTGGGTTTTGGAATAATTCCCTTTTCGACTAACACAGACACGATCGAACACCTCCTACGTTTAGACTCATATGACAGCGCAACACTGTAATGAGTAGCCAACTCAATTAACTGCTCCTTTGTCAACTGCTCCACTAATCCTATATCAGTCGCCATTGTCATGATATTCGTTGTTCACAATTCAATGCAGACAATGAACAAAACGCCACAAAGTCAACTCGAAAAATCACAACACGAAGCATAACCACGCACAAATTTCGAATCCGCTACTAAGCCACAGTCAAAAACGGCAAAAAACACAGTGCAGATATGAACCACAGTGCAACAGACTGAATCAGCGGAGTTCCCTCCTCCCTAAACTGAAAACTCTAATCCTCTCTGTCTTCTGGCCGTACTGAGCTCAAGGCTTTACGGAACCCCCTCCTCAGATATTGCTTGAAAAAAACAGACAAAAATTCTCAGTAATCGGTCTTCCTTTGGAAACTCCACTGAAACAGCAATGCACTTACCTTGATTGTTCTGTGCACTCAAAAAAAAAAAAAGTCAGGCGATTAGGCTAGACTAGATACTACACAAAAAACGGTCAGAAGTATCGGGTGAGCCCCCAATCAATCTCTGTTACGAACTACAGACAAGAGACAGGTTCGTAACAAAGACGCTGTTCTTAAGGTCTATGAGATGGTTCCGGAGGCTTATCGACAGTGGTTTAGGGAGCGTAGGAAAGAGGATAAACAGTCCTACCTTGAGTTGTCACGTGATTTGGTGAATACTTTTAATCGTTGGCGCACAGCTTCTGTTGTAAATGAATGGTTCTTTTGGAAGGTTACATGGTTCTCTGTGTACCCTTCCGTTATTTGTCATGGTTTTTGAGCCGGACATGACAACTTTAACAAAGGAAATCTCACACGCGAACTCCCCAAATACAGACAATTTATTACAGTTTTTCACTATTGTTAACACACGTTTCTCAAAAACAATAACGGCTTTCTCAAAGCTGCACACACAAAACTGAAAACCTCACACACAAAATGCTAAACCTGACACTCCCTTTGCAAGATGACTCTTTGCCATCAAATCTCTTAACTGTTCACAAAATGGAACTTGTGTTTTCATTTGGTACACACAGCCATATTTGGCCAGAGGGCCTCATCTACATCACAGGCAATGTTATCCCTGTCCAAGCAGCGTTGGAAGAAACGCCTCGACACTCACGTCGCCGCAAGCCTCCTCCATGGCCTGGAGCAGTGGGACCCATTCCTGTGGGTTCCGTTCATATAACTTCCACCTCCAAGCTGAAAAGAATTCCTCAATAGGGTTCAGGAAAGGTGAATAAGGTGGAAGGTAAAGAACGGAAAAAATGTGGGTGGTCCTGGAACCACTCACGCCCGGTGGAAACTGACATTGTCCCAGATGACAACGTGATCGATCCGCTGTTGGTCATCTATTTGGCCAGGTGGTACCAGCAGGTTATCTAGGAAGACGAGGAGACGGGCCATGTTATAGGCCCCTAGGTGGGCATGATGGTGCAAGATCCCATGTTGATTCCCACCACGCTGGCCGGGGTCCTGAAGAATGGCCTGCTGGCCAATGACGTTTCTGCCCTGTCGCCTCCTCTTCACCAGGTTGAAACCCACCTCATCAATAAAGATGTACTGGTACAATACATTTGCTGTGTCATGCTCCTGGATCCGCTGACACAGAGAGGTCAACACAGTGGGCTACAGTGAGACACTGTAGAGAAGGAACAATATTGGATTACAGGTACAATACATGCATGTGTCAGTGCTGAATGTATGGTACTTACAAGTACAAACTCTCGCCGTAACTCCTTGATGCGGTCTGTGTTCCGTTCAAATGGGACCCTGTACACTTGTTTCATCCTCATAGCATTCCTGTGATGAATGCGGTCTAATGTGGAGAGGCTGACAGTCTAGACATTCCTAAATGTAGCACGGTCAGCCAGGATCCTAGCTTTTACAGTTTTTCTCGATTGATCACACACAAAAACTGGAACTTATAACACAATGACCACAACCTGTAACTCATGTGCCAACTCCCTAAACCAATTCTGCTAAACTATAAGCACAATTATCTGCTTTAGACACAGATTTCAATTGTTAGCCACACTTTCTTCAAAACACAACACACAATTATCTGCTTTAAACACAGATTTCAATTGTTAACCACACTTTCTTCAAAACACCATCCTCTCTACTTTGCACACTTCATCAATGCCAAAACCTCCTTGTGTTCAGACAGAACACACTGCTATTCAATTGGCAAAACTTCCATTTCCACGGCTGTTGTGCAATTTGGAATCAACGCTTTAGCAATATAAGGGTTTGAAGAAGAATGGATGAAAACATGGAAGGTAGAGGAGACCAGAGAGGCAGAGGAGTAAGGGTAAGAGGACGAGGACGACGAGGAGGAGGGGTGTGATCTCAGAGGAGATTCGGGCCACAGTAATTGACCATGTCCTCAACCATGACCCATGGTTATGCATGAGGCTGGCCAGAGGGTGCAACCTCATATAAGCCGCTTTTCAGTAGCATCCATCATCCGGACGTTCAGAAGAGAGAATAGGTAAGAAACACTACTATGACAGGAAAACACTAGTTTGAATCCTTATCAGGAACATAGTGTTCTTGTATTTACTGTATAACTATTTTACATTGTACTGTATTTGTATATTTTGCAGAACTGAAAGATTACCCCAGCGTGGTGGGAGGGAGCGTATGTTTACAGCGGAGCAGGAGACGGCGATAGTAAACATGGTTCTGGCGAATAATGCATTAACCATAAAACAAATAAAAACTGCCATTATTGATGACCAGGCCATGTTCCACAACATTGCCACTGTAAGCATAGCTACAGTGGACCGTGTGTTAAGACGGAACGAGCTGAGAATGAAGCAGGTGTACCGGGTGCCATTCGAACGGAACTCCGAAAGGGTTAAACAAATACGCCATGACTATGTGCAGGTAAGTATATATTCTCACAACTGATTGCGTCCTATCAGCACTGACACATTACTGTACTGTGTTGTAATCCAATCCAATGTTATTTTAAAGTGTTTCACAACAATGTGTAGGTCTATTTCTGATACAATATTGTCATGTTTGTTTCAGGGAGTTCTTGAGCTGGAGGCAACGGAAGAGGTCCATAACTTCATCTATATAGATGAAGTTGGTTTCAACCTCTGTAAAACTAGGCATCGGGCGAAAAATATTATCGGCCAGCGTGCAATTGTAAATGTCCCTGGCCAGCAGGGAGGGAATATCACTCTTTGTGCTGCCATCAATCACCACGGCATCCTCACATTCCTGGACACACTCCACAACACGGTAATACCACCAGACCAGCCAGATAATGCAGAGCAGCCCAGGTACGTTGTTATCCTGGGACAACGTAAGTTTCCACCGGGCTGCTCTGGTGCGCACCTGGTTCACCAACCACCCACGGTTCTTGGCACTTCCCCTCCCACCATACTCTCCCTTTCTAAATGCTATAGAAGAGTTATTTTCTGCATGGAGGTGGAAAGTGTATGCGCGCAGATCCCCCTAATACAGGCCATGGAGGAGGCGTGTGGAGATATAGCCCCGGAGGCATTCCAGGGCTGGATTCGCCACACCAGGCGATACTTCCCCCGCTGCTTGGCCAGGGAGAATATAGCCTGTGAGGTCCTGTGGCCAGACAGGAACCGACGACAGGATGAAGCCTAATTTTTTTTTGTCCTTTTTTATTTACATTTTTCTTTCTTTTTTTGTTTTGTTGTAGTGGTCTATTTTCTATAGTTTGTTCTGTGAATTTTTTTTTAAAAAGAAAGAAACATTTTTGCTGTATATTTGTGTGTTGTTTTATATTTTGAGTTAAAACATCATACATTTACAATATTTTACAACAGGAGAAAGCGTACAGCAGGGGTCGGCAAGTAACTTGGGCCGTGGGCCAGTATTTTTCCTCGCCACTAGATGGCGGGCCAGAGTCTGGGTTACTGCATATTAAGACGCTGCGATAGGTGTCACTTTCGTGCACTCGCAACAACTAGGCCTACATGGAGAATGGATAGGCCTACTACAATTAACTAATGATAATAAACCATGTGAATGAGCCCATTGGTGGTCTGTTTGAATAATTTCATTATTTTAACGAACTCTCTCTTATCCCCCTCTGTCAATATAGCCTCGCCTATTGTGAATAATAGTAATGATGGACTTTTTTTTAACATTGAGCCTCCTAATTAGACCTAAGTTACTACTTGGAGTCTTATCTTAGGGTACTTTTATTTCGAAATAATTGATTGACACACCTCCTTACAATGTTACAATGTTTATTGTTTGGGAAAAATAGCGTGCAGAGAAAAATTAGCATAAAATTAGCTTGGAAAAATGTCTTTATCAAAAGGTCTGAAAAGGAAAGTGGACAACGACAACAGAGCATATAAAGAGGAATGGAGAGACAACTTTGCCTTTATCTTACCCGGTTTCACAAATGGAAAGCCCATGTGTCTTATCTGCAACGAAGTTATCGCGGTTTGCAAAGGGTACAATATCAAGCGGCATCACGAAACAAAGCATGGCTCCTTCAACGTTGCTTATCCGCTCCTGTCTGAGGCGCGAAAACGCAAAATTCAAGCGCTGTCAGAGGGTTATGCAAAGAGTAGCAGGATCCTAATGCGAGGTCTCACATCCCAAGAAAAAGCCACAAGTGCGTCCCTAAAAGCGTCTTGGTTGCTCGCACGACACAACAAGCCTTTCACCGATGCAGAGCTTTTCAAAGATGTCATGATTGCTGTGTTGGAGGAAATAGCTGACGATAAGTCCATGGATGGAGTCATTGCCTCTGTCAAACAGATACCCCTTTCTGCGAGGTCCGCTACTCGCCGCATAGACGCCTTATCAAATGCTGTGCAGGGAGCTGTTATCAGTGACCTCAATCACGCTAAGTACTTCTCCTTAGCGGTGGACGAGAGCACTGACAACACAGATGTTGCCCAGATGTGCGTCTTTGTTAGATACTTTGATGGGAAAGAATTTAAGGAAGACCTGCTGGCTTTTATTCCGCTGGAGGGGCAAACTACTGCTGACATAATTTTCACTAAATTGTCTGAGCGGTTTGAACGACTTTCGTTGTCCTTTGAGAAGGTTAACCTTCTCGTAACAGATGGAGCCCCTGCTATGGTGGGAAAGCACAGAGGTTTGGTAAGCAGGTTGAAGGAGGTCGCTCCCCAAATGCAAGGACTGCATTGCCTCATCCACCAAAGTGTCCTCTGTGCCAGGCTGAGTGGTGAGTTAAAGGGAATCATGGACAAAGTGATGCGCATCATCAATTTTATCAGGGGTACATCAAGCACCCAGCATCGGCTTTTCCGACAGCTTGTGGCTGACTCAGAGGAGGCCACCCACGGTGACCTTCTGCTTCATAATGGCGTGCGCTGGCTGAGTAAGGGGAAAGCGCTGGAGCGCTTCTGTGCGCTTCTAGATGAAGTGAAGATCTTCCTACGATCGGGCAAGAGGGCAGCAGATCATCTTGTCCTAATAGAGGACGATGAGTTCATGGCTAATGTGGCATTTTTAGCTGATACATTTGGCCATCTAAACACGCTCAACTTACAGCTACAGGGGAGGGGAAAAACCATCGTTGACATAGTGGAAAAACTCCAATCATTCACGGCAAAGCTAGCGTTGTTGGACTCAGACATGTCAACTGGCAGCCTACTGCATTTTAACACACTGAAAACACGGGCAGCAGGGAGAGTGACCGGTCTGATGGTTGAGTTCATCAAGCAACTACGCGCAAACTTTGCATCTAGGCTGGAGGACTTTTCTGTCCCAAGAGACGTAATTGCTTTTGTGCGTGACCCTCTCGCAATCCGATCAAGTGGAGAACTCTCCTCGCTGGCTAAAACAGTATTGCCCTCTTTGGATGAGGCTAAATTTGAGATGGAGCTCATAGATTTTCAAACAACCTCTTTGGTCAAAGACGCCTACAGATCAGCAGGATCAGTGAGTGACTTCTGGATCGCATGTTCAGAGGAGTACGGGGCCATAAAGAAACTGGCGATGTACGTCTTAACAATGTTCCCCTCCACATACACATGCGAGTCGGCATTCTCCTCAATGAATGCAATTACGACATACGAGAGGAATAGACTTACAAATGAAAACCTGGAAAACTGCCTGCGGATTTCAGTGACGTCTGTAACACCAGACATTAAAAAAATTGCGACAAGTGGAAAATGCCAATTTTCCCATTAAGTGAGTACCCTAACCCAATCCTACGAGAATTCATCTCGAATGTCAGTCACTGAGATTGGTCTGAAATATTTGTCCTTGTGTGTCGTACAGATCTATTGTTTTGCAGATCTGTGCTGATGTTATTACGCCACGTTTACTGGCTATTTGTTAAATTATAAATAAATCATTGTTCCTCATTCTTCCTCTGTCGCTTCCACGTCTTCCTCCTCTCCTCTGTGCTACGGAAGTTTCCCTGCGCTCATCAGGCCTCTCACTGTTCCTCTCCTCCTCCGTGTCCTCACTCCTCTCTGCTGCCACAGCACCCTCAATCGCTTCACTATCAGATGAGCTGGAACACCCATCGTCCTGACACATAAAAGAAAAATATATTATCCCATTATTGTTAGCCATCACAGTAAAAGCCATTAGTGTTTCAACTCCTCAGACTAACTTTTCCCACAAAGCAAGTAGCCTAATTGGCAACACCTGAAACACATTGTGTCGAGAAGACTTGTGAGCTGAACAAAACGACATGTTTTCTATTAACAATTACCATTTCTTTTCATTTGCAAAATGAAAGGAGTGAAAAATGCCATTTAATAAACAATTTACTAACCTCGACCGTTCGGTCATGCCGGGAAATATCAAACTTCGGCTTTGGCGTATCAACCTCACTATCGCTCAGTCGATACGTTAAAGCCGCCTCAGTCTGATATTTCCCGGGATGAATGACCTCACTCTCGGTTATTGTAAGTAGCCTAGTTAATATCTCTGCCAATAAAAGTGTCATGGGTTTACGATCCATTTCAATTTCATTGATCTAGTTATGTCAATTTAGAGATAAATAACCAACCAACACTTATCCACGACAGCCGTACGAAGACGTTACGGGAGAGTTACCTTGCCAGAACAAACAGGAGGATGCTAGATAATATTACTATTTCTAATAAGTTTTAGAATTTTGACATTACTTACATCAACATGGTCGTCACTGTCATCCCAAGGTGGTGGGTCGTCGTCGTTGGTACACATAAATACATCTCATCCAGTGAGAATAGGATTAGCCTACTAGCTGTAAAACACCTCAGGCGATCTGTCAGCCATAAGGTGTAGCGATCATATGTCTATGGTAGCGATGACATAGCGAAAAAATACTTCAGAAAAGTCAATGACACCATACCCAGTTTCAAAATAAAAGTCGACAGGGAAAAAAAAAACTCGGCTACGATCGGAAATGATTTGACGGGCAAAATAAAATCGCTGGCGGGCCACAATTTGCCCGCGGGCCGCCTGTTGCCGACCCATGGCGTACAGTAACACTGGACATGAAAAGGCATAATGCTCTTGATAAGGCCTTTATACTGGTGTTTTCCCATTTCATAGTAGTGTTTTCCATTGAGCACATCAGTGTTCAATCGATGCTTAGAATGTCTACTCATATAATGGGCTGTGTTTGTCATTTGAAAACAAAATACCCTTGTGAGGTGACATAACACTGTTTTGAAAGCAAAGTTGCTCTTTGCAGCTATAAGCCTATATGGTTTAATTTGGGATGCGATTATGAAGGTGTCCTTGGAAAATGTTCTTCCCTATGAGGGGTCCCTGGCCCCATATAGTTTGAGAACCCCTGTCCTAGAGCATCCCATTCCACTAACGACTCACGCCTGGCCAACCACTTGAATGAGTTTTACTGTCGCCTTTGAAAGACAATGGGACAGTCCTGACACCATCCCCCGTGACACCACCCACCAGCTCCAGCCCATCAACTGCACCTCCCCCACCATAGCAAAGGCCTGCGCCTGTCCACAGCTGCCCACCTCAGAGCCTTTAAGTAAGTCCCAGCATGCCACTGGTGTCTGAAGTTCTTTACATTAGTGGAAGAACTAAAAATCCAGTAGACTCCAACTGTACTAAAGCTGGGCTAACTGTAGTTGAAAAAAGCCAGTTTCAGGTTTTAGCCACTCTTCAGGTTTCAGTGTTATGTTAATATACATAGCGGAGTTTAAAAAAATACTTTTTTAATACTGATATTTTTCATATCATTATGAAAATGATAAGTGAAGGGGCACAGTCTTTGCAAACAGAAATGATGTACATGTACTGTATATGTGCATATAGAGCTGGGAAGTGAGATCCGATCACAAGTGGTCACTGGGGATGCATGTGGAGATGCATTCTACTGACAGGTGTGCACTGACGTACTGACCCAGCTGTCCACTCGAATCACCCGAGACGCATGTTAAGCCTCTAAGAGATGTACATACCTGAACATACCATACCTTCACTTATTTTAGGTACTTTTCAAACAGACATTTTATTTCTCAGTGTATGAAAAGCCTTTAAAGTGTATAGCAATGCTATAATCACATTGGTAATAATGTGGTGCCAAGATTGGATTCCAGATTCCAGACAAACCTGATCTTATTTTTCTCCGCTTTTGGTGATGATGCAGCCGACTTCAGGGGGATAATTTAGAAAAACAAAAAAGCATTTAAACCAGAAGTCAATGAGATGACATATCCAATTCATATGAGCTTGTAATTGTATAATCGTGAAGCACCCCAACCCCCAAACCTTTGCACACAGTCCACCACTCCTGATCCTGTCTACCAGCATCCCTTCCCTCTCATCATCCACGAGGGTCTCAGGATCATGGTCCAACAGAGCGCATTAACCATGACTAATGTGAGACGCAGGCACTACCATATGGAGCTGTACCATGGCTAAAACAGCAGGATACTCCTCTTCCATTTTCTGCTCCAGCAAAATAGATCTCACAATTAGCTATCTTGGAGAAAGAAGACTTAAAAGCTTGAGCCCAGCTGCCTAATCTTGGGAGACAGCGATGCTGAACTACATTCAGCCTGATATGACAAACAGGGCCATGGAACTTAACAACATAACACAACAACAAACCTCCACGCCCACATCACAGAACAGCCCAGTGACGGCACTCTGTTTCAGTCACCCTTTCCCCACTCCTCATATCCTGCCACAGGATACACATTTGGTTTGAGGAAAGTAAACATTTCATTCTATGCTTTGAAGATACTATTTCCTTAAACCTAGTGTTGTCTTCACTCACATTGACATCCGCAAGAATGAATGAATGCAATGCAACTCCCACCTCACCAAACCCAAGCTTGGTCTCCCCAGCTATACTCTCTGTTCAGCATGACATCAGCATGTATAGAGAATTATTTAGCTGCCCTTCAAGCTCAAGCATAGGTCAATAGTGAGGCTTACAACCATTGTTTACCTTAGGCACAACATGTTTACGCCTTGTAGACTGAAGCACTAATCTGGTTTCTGCAATAGAATATAGGGTTTCAATATTTTTTCTGAATGAAAGATTAATAGATTTACAATTTAAGACTATTACTTCTCTGGTATAGATATCCAATCCTGCCATATTTATAATAATACACACATTTATCAATAAATGACTATAGAGGACTAGAAGGGCCATATTAGGAAATATATATATGTAATATCTTCAAATATATGTGGCACACACACACACACATATATATATATATATACACACACACACACACACATATCATTTGATGAATCATTTGCACCGTGGTTCTTGTGTTGGACTTTTATTTTGTACTAGTCTTCTGTGTTTTTACTTCCTGGTTTCCATGCGCTTCCATGTGTTTATTCAACCATGTGTGTCTTGTTCCATGTGTCTCTGACTCCGCCCCTCACCGGTTTAATTTATTAGCCCTAATTATTGTCTGCCTTGTGTTCCCCCTGCCCCTCGTTGTGTTAATCCAATGATCTGTTTCTCCTGATTTCTTTGTGTATTTAAACCCTCATGTTTCCTCAAGTCTTTGCCTGTCAATGTTTGTGTTCACGCTGTTCTTCCTACACGGTGTAGTTTGTCATGTCTGTGTTTCAAGGAAAGATTCTTTGTTGTGATTTAAACTGTCTTGTGTTGTGCGATTGGGGGCCCACCCATACTGCAGTGACAATCATGTGCAGATTCAGAGCAACCTAAAACAATCTAAGTAGCAAAGCAGTAAATATACTTACACATACAGTCTTCTAAGCTCTGTAGCTACGGTGTAAGAAATATTTTTTGAAGGAAATTTCCTTTAAAAGGCTTCATGTAGACATAGAACAATCCTGAGAGAACTAATGGGACATCAGTGGAGCAAGAGCTTACTCTGATGTCAATGGAAGTTAGTGAACGAAGAGGGAAAAGCCCCCCCCTTATCCTTCTTGAACATGCTAATTCAATGGTGCTACTCCCACTTACATAAAATACTGTAATGCAGTTTATATCCGGTGTGGTTAATAGTAGTGGGGCGAATACGGCATTATGGCATGCCATTTAGGAAATGATTATATAAATAATGACTTAAAACTTTGAATACATGGAATGAATGTCAGAAATATATGGAATGGAACTGCCTCGCCTGAGGGGTTTACTGCATTCGGCCTTACATGGTGAGACAGTGAATTAACTTCATCAGTAGAAAGGTACTGAAAACCAGTTACCAGCATTATTTTGGTACATACGTGCATTCGCCTTTGGTGTCAGAGGAATATATGTCTGGAGTGATGCCTCATAAGCTTCCTGGCCTTCGTCCTTAGGTCTGGGAGCCCAGGAGTCTAGTTTAGAGCTTTTTTACCATCAGGTTCAGGGCATGTGCTATGCAGACTAAGTGTTTCATTTTGAGTTTCCCTGGCACAGGCCATCATGTTGGCCCCTGCATCTGTCACCAGGCATGCTACTTTTTGGGTTATTCCCAATTCCTCCATAATGGAGGCCTTGGCTGTTGCCAAGCAGTATGGGCTTGGGGGAATTTGTGCACGCCTAATTACCATCATTGATAAAATGGCAGGTTACAGCAAGATATGCATCCATGTTTATTGATGTCCACATATCTGCCTGTGAGGCTCACTGCAGCAGCTTTCTCCACTCTGGCCTTGGCCTTTCTGAATTTCTGCTCCTCCATGGCTTTTAAGGCCTGAAGAAATAAGATTTCACAGCTTTCATCCAACATGTAATCAATCCAAAACCAATTACCGCAACTTTCTGCAAATTTGACCAATCATCGTCGTCTCTCACAACTCCCTCCCTTCCGAGGCTACACCAAGGGCGGAAATTCTGCCCTGCGGACGCGGTGCGGATGTCGCCCGTATGGCCCCCTCCTTAAATTTACGGAATGGCCAGGACACAGAAGTACCACCAGTATGTAAATATAAAAATAGCTTTTTTTTGGTATTAAAACGTTGATTATAATTTATGTGTTAAAAGCAGCCTTCATTCATTCCATCTCCACAAGATAGTCCAGTCACGAGTTGTCAGACAGCTGGGGTCCATTTGTAGTCGATCCGGCCGTGCTCTGTTCAGTGTAGACCGCGGAGCTTGATGCGACGTCGTGGCCGACGCCTCCTCAAGAACGATGGGCTTCCCTGGGATCCCCAATGACGTCAGTCACAGCCTCCCAGAACAGTCAGCCGCAAACACCAGAGCAAAAGGAATAATTACACTCAGTCGGTCCAATATATAGCGCAATAGGATTTGGGTAGACAGTTTACTTTCCTTTATGCTGCATATCGTGAGCATTGAGTTAAAATCCACGTCGGCTTCTCGTGGTACCGATGGATGTCAGTGTAGTTCCACTCCGGAAATGGTAATCAGCAAACCTTGGATCATCAGGGCAAGGGATCAACACTCCGCAGGCAACGTACCCAGTATTTATACAACATTAAAAGATGGAAGAAAGCTTACGTCCCTTAGCTTGGGAATTACGAGCATTGATCACCCAACAACCGGAGTTCTCCGGTACGATGGCATGCTCTCAGGGGCGGGTTTGGGCACGGGCGAACCGGGCAGCTACCTCGTTACTCTCGAGTCCTTGTAAGGATTCGTTCAAAATGAACGAATCGTTGACGAACGACACATCAATATTAGTTAGTATAGGCAGTTAAGTTTGACATCGGAAGACTCACTCTTTAATTTGCCTGTCTCGTGATTTGTACATTGGGCACGGGAGCCAGGCAACTTCGTAAAATCAAGCAAGGAAGCATGAGGTTTTCCTTTTCCCTTTTTGTCTTTTGTAACCACCTTGTTTTTGTTGCAAAACCAAATCCTGTGACTTCATTATGTTATGTGATCCAACATTGATGAACTTGCTGGTTTGGTTTCGGACGTCAGGACTCAAGAGGTGGGATTTTACAGAGTGTATTTGGAAACAGCCAGGGAACGGGGAATTAGGGGGAGAAAACAAACGCATACTGGGATAACGCTCAGAAGTTAGAATGTTCAAAGAAGAAAACGTGTGTAGACAATACTCGGCCACAGTTCTTTAGCGATATGAAAACAGCCTGTAGCTACAATGGCAAAGGTTACAGGCAATTGCATTACATCTACTCTTTACCGCCATTTATCCCATTTGCAATATGTTGAAGCATACTCCAACCAACCATGTGAACTCTCTGACTCTGATTACACTGCTAGCGTACTAGCTCGAACACACAGAGGCTGTTCAAAAACCAAGAACTTTATATTTATTAGGGGTGGGAATCTCTTGGCACCTCACGATTCGATTCGATTCCGATTCAGAGGTCAACGATTCGATTCTAAACCGATTATCGATTCTAACCCGATTATCGATTATCAATTCTAAAATGATTATTGATGCATCGCGATTTTTAAAACATTTGAGTTTGCTACTCAGAGTCTCAAATCACTTCCTACGTTGTGTTTGATAATTAAAGAAGATCAAAAGAGGAATTACCTTCTCTATTTTCTTATTAGAGAAAAAGTTTTTCCTTGTCACAATTATGACTTTCTATGAACAATGCAATAATCGATGCAGCTTGCATTTCAACACAAAATGAAAGTGTAAAAAAAAAAAATATATATTTTTTATTAAAAAATCGATTATGAACTTTTCTGAATCGAGACAGAATCGTTTTAGAGAGAATCGAGAGAAATCGAAGAATCGATTTTTTTCCCCACCCCTAATATTTATCTTGTCGTAGTTTGACGACGTCGCCCAGTGTTTAATGTGTGGTCCCAACCACGATAGGAATAAATAAAAGGCAGGGACTTTCTTGCCCCCTGCATCGCCACTGCTGCTCCTCATAGCCTTCTTCTGGCGGTCAAATTTGTCCCTGATCTTCCACCACAGCTTCGTACACTTGTCGACCTGCAAACCGACGTTAGCCGAGATCTCCTTCCATGAATTGTAGGCCATCTGCAATGACGGGTTATACAAGTGGTCATATTTTCTGATCTCTTCTGCCAAATGCTCTTCTATTTGGACCATATTCGTTCTTCAAAATCTTCCTTGATTTCTGCCTTGGCTTTTAAAAATGGTGGTATTATGGGGCATGAAACCGGAAATGTGAGACTCCAGAAAGGATGTAGTTAGCAGACCAATCACAGCCTTGCGGGCTGCGTGAGGCTTGCGTAGCTTTGTCGTATAGTTCAAAAAATTCGGCGACGCACGCAAGCACGCAAGAAGGGGCACGCAAGGAGCAAATCCGGAAACGTAAAGAGAGACTAAATAAAGCTGGATGAGGAGATTGCGTCACAGATGGCTAAAGTGAGTGTGTGGAGATCTACAAGCCTGACTGGCGCGGAAAGCAACGCCACAAACGGTCAGATGGCATGAATTCATACCTCCGTAAAGCTCAAGGAAACCCAATCAAATTCAATGCTGACGTTGCGCCATTCATTCTTTGGCCAACGGAACCACCAAATAGGGATGAGCAGTTAACCTTTGGTGCAAAATGCACAACAACAACCACACCACAACCAATGCTGCCGTAACTTTAACACATGTTCTCTCTCAGAGTACAATGACCTAAAAAACACTAACAACTTGAAGCATTGCCAATTGTTTGGAAGATTTTCACTTTCCCTGCTTCCCTCACAGACTCACGGCCACGCCCCCTTCCCAGCCTGTTCATTTCCCCATTCTGTTTCACTCAGCTCCAATTAGCCCTGATCACTTGCCACCCTGCCACCAACCTTATAAGCTACACCTGTGCTCACAGCCCCTTCCTTTCACTCAGAGACACAAAGAACCTGAATGCTGTTGCATGTGCTCATCCTGTGTGCGTTATCTGAACAATGTAAGTGTATTGGTGATTATTTCAATTGACTGAGCTTGATTTAGTTAGACGGAAGATGTGCCTATAGAATTGCTTGCTACCTTAATTTGTTTGCTTAATGGAAATGCTCCTAAGTTTGTTTGCTTATGTATTGCCTGTGCAGGCTGAGACTGTTGTACAGTTATTATTATGTGGCACATTGTATGATTTATCTTGTATGACTTGAGCGCACTTTGTATGCCGTGGCATCCTTTGTACCATGTAATATTTTGGAGCTGATTTGTATTTTGAGCATTTCTCATTCCCTCCTAGAAACCACACACACCCAAGCCTTCCTCACACACACACCTTCCTATCACACACAAGCCTTCATCACACACACACCTTCCTAACACACACACACACACACACATCCATACAGTCCTACTCATATCCTCAACGGATCAGGTTTCTCCCACAGCGACATCTTTTGGCCAAGTTGAAGCCAGCCTCATCCACAAGCTGGCTTCAAGTTCAATGGGTCTCTTCAGGACATTAGAGAATACACAAGATACCATAAGACAAAAATGGCACAGCTTACAGTTTTGTGCAAAATCACAAACAAAATGCCAGTGTGTGCTATGTTCAGTCTTACCTGGACGTATTGGTACCTAAGTTCCTTGACCCGCTCAGAGTTCCTCTCAAAGGGGACTAACTGAGGAGACAGAGACAGAACTGTGAGAGGAAGTGGATTAGGGGGCTGAACACCTTAGAGCCCTGGGGTCTCAATGAAAGATGGCGATTCCATCTTGTCCCTAGGCCTTTTCACCATTTTACACTGGTAGAACCTAAGCCTAACCTTAACCCTAACCTGACACTATACCGGTCCTACTACAAGGGGAATACCGATAGAGTGGGACACATGTGCCAGTACATAACATCTGTGGAACAGATACTTAAAATTACACCTTATTTTAAATGATGTTTCTTCAGCACTCTGGCTGGTTGTGGTGCCAACATTCTCAATGTTGGCAGATACACTGTTGTCTCTGATGATGTTATTGCAAATTTCCCTCAGCCTGATGCTGTTGTCGTTCTCCTGTTAGTCTTCTGAATAGTCTTCCCCTTCCACCTGAGGGAGGCAGCGCCCTACAGTAGTGAGTCAAAGACAGATATGTCAGGAGACTTTCTGGAGACTTTTCTCACATCACATTACTCCTGTAACATACACATCAGTCAGATGCCTTCAGTCAGAATGCTGTAAATAGTGTATAGTACCTGTTGGTTTGCCTGAAAATCCTCACTATTGATGCCACTGTGGATCTTGGCAAGTTTGGCTGAACCTCAGACCTGCTTCCCTCATGGACAGACCATGATTTATGACGTGATCTATGACAGTTGCTCTGATTTCATCAGATACAACTGATCTTGCTCTTCCTCTGCCTCTTGCTGCATCCATTGTACTGTACTGACTACGTAAAGAAGTCCAAAGAAAGCAAATGCCAAAGATGGCCCCTTTTGTATATGTGGCAACGAGGCACAAACCAAAATACACCTGGGTAGGTCTATAGCTGAAATGACAACCAGGTGGTTTTTTTTAGGTTCACAACTTTGCAAAACGTATCCTCTGTTTTTTTGTACAGATCATTGTAGTGTTGCATTTCAAAAAAGTAATTCCATGCCAAATCACCAAGAACTATGGTGCACAGGAAAAAAAGAAAATAGAAGTCTGCTGTAGTCCTGTGTAATGGTGATCCATGATGTCCTCTGTATTTTGCCAGTAACAGTACTGTAGATCTCACTGTTGAGTAAATCAGTACTGTAGATCTCACTATTGAGTGGGTACATTTACTGTAATTGCATTCTTCAATCACTGTCTTTCACTGATAGCCTATGACTTACATATAGAGCAGTACTGTAATAGTGGAATAGTACTCAAATATAAAACACACAAATATACAGTAACAACAAAAAAAAATCTTTATTTTCCCCAATTTTTGCACAGAACAAACAATAGAAAATAGACCAGTACAATCAACAAAAAAAATAGGCTGCATCCTGTCTTTGGTTCCTGTCTGGCCACAGGACGTCATCGACATCACAGGCTATATTCTCTCTGGCAAAGCAGCGGGAGAAGTATCGCCTGGTATGGCGAATCCAGCCCTGGAATGCCTCTGGGGCTATATCGCCACATGCCTCCTCCATGGCCTGTATCAATGGCATCTGCGCTTGAGGATTGCGCTCATAAACTTTCCACCTCCAGGCTGAAAAAAAACTCCTCAATTGCATTCAGAAATGGAGAGTATGGTGGGAGGGGAAGTACCAAGAACTGTGGGTGGTTGATCAACCAGGTGCGTACCAGAGCAGCCGGTGGAAACTTACGTTGTCCCAGATAACAACGTACTTGGGCTGCTCTGCATTATCTGGCTGGTCTGGTGGTATTACCGTGTTGTGGAGTGTGTCCAGGAATGTGAGGATGCCGTGGTGATTGATGGCAGCACAAAGAGTGATATTCCCTCCCTGCTGGCCAGGGACATTTACAATTGCACGCTGGCCGATAATATTTCTCGCCCGACGCCTGCTTTTACAGAGGTTGAAACCAACTTCATCTATATAGATGAAGTTATGGACCTCTTCCGTTGCCTCTAGCTCAAGAACTCCCTGAAACAAACATGACAATATTGTATCAGAAATAGACCTACACATTGTTGTGAAACACTTTAAAATAACATTGGATTGGATTACAACACAGTACAGTAATGTGTCAGTGCTGATAGGACGCAATCAGTTGTGAGAATATATACTTACCTGCACATAGTCATGGCGTATTTGTTTAACCCTTTCGGAGTTCCGTTCGAATGGCACCCGGTACACCTGCTTCATTCTCAGCTCGTTCCGCCTTAACACACGGTCCACTGTAGCTATGCTTACAGTGGCAATGTTGTGGAACATGGCCTGGTCATCAATAATGGCAGTTTTTATTTGTTTTATGGTTAATGCATTATTCGCCAGAACCATGTTTACTATCGCCGTCTCCTGCTCCGCTGTAAACATACGCTCCCTCCCACCACGCTGGGGTAATCTTTCAGTTCTGCAAAATATACAAATACAGTACAATGTAAAGAATGTGAGGAGACGGGCAGTGTTGTAGGGGCCAAGGATAGAGTGGGGATGGATGATGCCGTGGTGGTTGATGGCAGCACACAGAGTGATATTCCCTCCCCGCTGGCCAGGGACATCGACAATGGCACGTTGGCCGATTATATTTCTCCCCTGGCGCCTTGTTTTGCACAGGTTGAAACCAACCTCATCTATATAGATGAATGTATGCACCTCTTCAGTTGCCTCTAGCTCAAGAACTCTCTGAAACAAACATGACAATATTGTATCAGAAATAGACCTACACATTGTTTGGATTACAATACAGTACAGTAATGTGTCAGTGCTGATAGGATGCAATCAGTTGTTGGAATATATAGGACTTACTTGCACATAGTCAAGGCGTAGTTGTTTAACTCTGTCTGAGTTTCTTTCGAAAGGCACCCGGTAGACCTGCTTCATTCTTAGCGTGTTCCGCCTTAGATGACGGTCCACTGTAGCTAGGCTCACTGTGTTGATGTTTTGAAACATGGATTGGTCATCAATTATTGCACTTTTTATTTGTTTTATCGTTAAAGCATTATTTGCCAGAACCATGTTTCAGTTCTGCAAAATATAAAAATACAGTACAATGTAAAATACTATACAGTAAATACAAAAATACTATGCTGCTGATAAGGCATTCAAACTAGTGGTTTCCTGTCATAGTAGTGTTTCTTACGTATTCTCTCTTCTGAATGTCCGGATGATGGATGCAACTGAGAAGCGCCTTATATTTGGTTGCACCCTCTGGCCAGCTTCCTGCATGGTCAAACCATGGTTGAGCACATGGTCGACCACAGTGGCCCGAATCTCATCGGAGATAATAGCCCTCCTTCTTGCGCTCACTCGTCCTCCTCCTCGTCCTCTTACCCTCACTCCTCTGCCTCTCTGATCTCTTCTACCTTCCATGTTGTCATCCATTGTTCTCCAAACAAGGAGCTCACCTGTGGCCCTTATATTGCTAAAGCTTTGATTTCAAATTGCACAACAGCCTTGGAAATGGAAGTTTTGCTATTTGAATAGCAGTGTGTTCTGTCTGAACACAAGGAGGTTTTGGCATTGATTAAGTGTGCAAAGTAGAGATAATTGTGTGTTGTGTTTTGAAGAAAGTGTGGCTAACAATTGAAATCTGGATCTGAAGCAGATACTTGTGCTTATAGTTTAGCAGAATTGGTTTAGGGAGTTGGCACATGAGTTACAGGTTGTGGTCATTGTGTGTAAACAATTGAGGAAATCTGTAATATCAATGGGGACCTCGCTAGACTGGTGCACAGACTCATCGCCATGGATGCAGCAGACCCTAACTTTACCCACAGGCTGAAAATCAGACTTCAAAAAGGACTTGACCACAAAAGATTAACTACTACCTGAGTCAACTAATGCCTGCAGTCTTGCCTCCTATCTTGACCGGGACAGTTACATCAGCTGGGGTAAATGACAAGTGTTTACTAGGGCAAGGGAGATAACACAGCCTAGTCAGTGGCTTTCATAACAGGGCAATTGGCCCTAATGTGGCCTTGCTGATCACAGTGGTGACAGATGGGGACCTGAGGTGTACTAGCTGGAGGTGTACTAACTGAAGTTGGCTTCTCACTGGGTCTGGGTCTAAAGGGGCTGTTAGAGGGCCTAAACACACGACCACTACCACCTACAGACTTACCCACAGGTGTCTTCGTCGGCTCATGCTGGGCTGCGTGATGAGGTCTTATCCAGGAGTCGTGTGGGCCCAACTGGTAGCCCTGCCTGGTGGCCACGAAGGTCTCCACCAGGTCAGCCGCTTCAGCTGAGGAGTGCTGGGTGCGTTCCTTCACCCAGACCTGTAGTTCTTGGTTCATCATGCCCAGGAACTGCTCCAGTACGATCAGGTCACAGATCTGGTCCTTTGTGGTCTTTGAGCCGAGCGTGGAGCTCAAACTTCTGGAGAATGGCTTGCTTCACTTTGCCATAATCATGGCTTTCTTCTGCGTTCATTGCTACGAAAGAAGCTCTGACCTTACCTTTTAACAGGGGTACGAGACACAATGCCCAAGTATCAAAGGGCCACTGACTGGCTGCCGCTAGCCTTTCGAAAGTCGAGCAAATAATGCTCTATATCTTCGTCCTCGTCATACGGGGACATTCTTGGGTGTTCCACCCCTGATGGAGGTTGGGAGATGTGGCTAGGCCGATGGCAGTGGAGTTCAGAGCTCTGTAGTCTGGGCGCTGGTTCTAGACCTGGACGTGGCTGTGGAGTTGATACATCCAGGGGGGGAAGTAGCCCGGGAGTTGAAGAGGGGCGGGAGTTGGGCAGGTTGCCTTGCTGCAGCTCAGCGAGTGACTGTCGCGCCGTCATCCGGAAGCTTCTTTTTATCGTCCTCAGTGATTTTAATAAAGCCAAACTTTCCTGGGGCCTGCCAGAATTCAAACAGCATATCCACTTCCCGACACAAGGAGAAAACACCTTGAATCACTGCTATACTCTGTTCAAGGACAGCTATATCCGATCAGCTCCGTTGACGAAAGACGTGAAACGTTGGATTGACCAATCGGAAGACTTGCTGCAAGACGCGCTTGAGAACGCTGACTGGGAGATGTTCCGGGATGACGTCAGATGAGTTTGCGGAAGTGGTCAAGAGCTATACCTATATCATACCTCCTAATAAATGAGACCATTCAGTCTGTCAAAATAAAAGTTTTCCCAAACCAGAAACCATGGGTAGATGGGACTGTCAGTGCATCACTATCAGCGCACACTGCCATATACCAAGATCTTCAATACATCCCTGGCCCAAGTTGCCGTCCCATCTTGCTTTAAACAGTCTATAATTGTCTCGGTGCCCAAGAAAAGATGAGGTCGCCGAGGATCAACACCCAAATGTGCAACTGGGTGCTCAGCTTCCTCACTGACCACCCCCAGGTGGTGAGAGTGGGGGTTGGTGTAACCTCTGGGCCGCTGACCCTCAACATAGGTTCCCCCCAGGGGTACGTTCTGAGCCCGCTGCTCTACAACATCTACACACATGACTGCACAGCCTCTGGAAGTTCAATCTCCATCAAATTTTTCGACGACACCGTGGTGCTGGGTCTAATCTCCGGAAACAACAAGCAGCCCTACCAAAACCATGTGGCAGACCTGGCACTGTGGTGTCAGTCCAACAACCTGGCCCTAAATGTCAAGACGAAGGAAATGGTGGTGGACTTCAGGCGGAAGCAGGAGAGGGGAGCCTGTGGAGAGGGTCCCCAGATTTAAGTACCTGGGGGTGCACCTCACTGAGGACCTAACCTGGACCCTCCACACACACACAACACCTGACAAAGTCATCCAGGGCAGCGGTTGTACTTCCTCCGGAGGCTGAGGAAGTTCAAGGTCTCCCCTCCCCTCCTGAGGACCTTGTACTCCTCAGCTGTGGAGAGTATCCTCACAGGATGCATCTCTGTCTGGCACGGAAGCTGTACCGCCCAAGACCAGGCCAACCTACAGAGGGTGGTGCGCACAGCCAAGCGGACCATTAGAGCCTCCCCACCCACCATGCAAGATACTTACCACAAGAGGCTGGGGTCGAGGGCAAGGAATATCATGAGGGATGCCTCACACCCCAATGGCAGCCTTTTCACCCTGTTGCCGTCGGGTAGACGCCTCCGCAGTCTCAATGCAAGGACTGAGAGACTAATGAGGATTCTTTACCTACAGACAGTGAGACTATTGAACTCTATTCAGTTACTCACTAAGTTTTAATTTCAGCACTTTTTTACAATGCACTATATACTTATTATGAATGTTTAACTTTTTTATAAACGTCCTTATTTTTGCATATAATATATAATTTGCATTCTGAAATGGATATTGGCCTTAATACTGTGATTGTGATGCATTAGTTTCTGCTCAACCGATCCACAGTAATAATGAATAACAGCTGTGTGGTATTGTTTGTCAACTCAGGTTACCTTCACTAAAATGTACTCTCAAATTCATAATATCTTTCATTTTCTTTGGAACCTGCACACAAATTGAGTCTTTTATCAAGGAAGGAAATATTGGCCCGTATCTCCATATAGGGGAAATGGTTTCACAGTGACAGTTCAGATCTAATGTGGTGACAAAGCCATTCCAACTGTGTGACAGCAATCAGGAGACTGTCTCAGGATGTCACAAAAGATTTGTGATAGCGATGCCAATCACACTTGGCCAGCAGGAGCCTCCATTCATGCATTCAACTCATTCCTAAACTAAACAAATTATGCAGCTGGTAAAAAATTGTAAGAGTGTATATGTGAGACCAGGAAATTCAGTAGAATAAAGGCATGTGGAAATGAACTGTATTAAAACAAATAATCATAAAATATATGACTAAATTAATAGAAAGCAATATTGCTTGATGAGGACTTGAAATAAACACATTCAGGAATAATCTAATAAAATGGAAAGACACACTAAACATACAAATTTTAGAATAAATGTTTTGCAGCGGTGAGAATGTATGGCGGGGGTGATTGGAAGGAAAGTGGTGAAAATAGGTTTGTGAGAATGAGAATGTGCTACTAGTAGTAATGTTGGTGGGATTACCACTGCGGAAGATTCACTTCCTATAGCTCACTGGTAGTTTGAACATGGCAGGATTCCGGGACATCTGCTGCCGTGAGTATGGCAGCTACCCATGTAGAACTGCCTCTTAATTACCTTCACCTGGGGGGAGTCTTTACTGTATGCCGTCATGAGCAAAGCACAAACCAGCATGTGTCACTCTCAGGGTCCGAGAGGTCCATTCATCTTCTCTGAATGGGAGGCACTGGCTGTACTTTGAGAGGTACATTCTGTGTGTCCCTATTACACTACATTTTTTTGGATGTATTAAAATGAAAAAATAGACTAGAATAATTCAATAATTATAGAATAATTCATAATTCCAATCATTAACAGTTCAGCTAACATTATCTAGATTTTATTTTCAACTAAAGTAATCAGTCACTAAATTTGTCACTAATTAGGCATATTAACACACTTAACTGAGGTTCCCCAAATGACTAAAAGTTACTCATCATGATTAGGGATCTAAATCTCAATTTAAAAAAAAATGACCTACTTTCTGATTTAATAAGTTGTTTCACTGAATATTTGCCTTTCTGCCCACGTGATGCAAACACTTCCTACAGGTACAGTGAATACATCATCAAAAGGCACTTAGAAACTGGAGGAAACTCTGACAGAAAGAGGTCCGGCAGACACAAAGCCACAACGGGATCAGACAAGACAAGTTTCTAGGAGTCTACAGCTTGCATGCCAGGCAGCTCACAGGACAACAGCTTGAAGCACAGCTTAACAGTGGTTGAAGTACGCAAATCTCAGTTTCAAACTGTGAAGAGAATACTTCGAGCTGCAGGTTTGACCGGTTGAGTGGCATTAAGACAGCCATTGCTAAAATAGGAAAAAGAGGCTTGCCTGGGCCATGAAGCCCTGGCAGTGGACTACTGAAGACTGGAAGAAGGTCTTCGGTTCATCACGCAGGATTGTTGTACAATGTCAAGTAGGTGAAAGGATGGTTCCTCAGTGTGTGACGCCAACTGTCATAGAGGAGGAAACGCGATGGTCTGGGGCTCCTTTGCTGGATCCAGAGTTGGCGACTTGCACCAAGTGACCGGCACCCTGAACCAAAAGGGCTACCACAGCATTTAGTAGCGCTATGCTGTACCATCTGGTCTATGCCTAGGTGGTCAGGGGTTCATCTTACAGTTAGATATTAACCCAACACATACCTCCAGGCTATGTCAGGACGACCGTAGAAAAAAGAAAAAAGAAAAAGACAGTAGGCCCAAAATAATGGAATGGCCAGCACAGTTTCCAGACTTAAACCCTGTCAAGCTGGTCAAGTGGACAGAAGGGTGAAAGCAAATCAACCAACAAGGCATGGGGAAAAAGGTTACTTGTGTTGGTGACTGTGCCCAGGGCCATGTTCCAGCTAAAGCTATTAAACAACTAATAGCATTCAGATTGGTTGGCTAAATTACTTGACCAGCAGAAAACGGCATCGCTCTGAACACATTTGTCTCTCATCAGCAATTCCCATCTGAGAAACATGGCGGTGCGACATGGTAGCCACGTGGTAGACATGGTAGCCATGGTAGCCACGATTCATAGGTACAGGTATATATACATTATATATATATATATATATATAGGTATATATATATACACTAATAGAAAATGATGAATACTATATTCCACTTCTACTAATAGATCCCACTAAATCCTACACACAGGACCTTTAAACATACAGTGCTCATGTGTTTAAAATACCCTTGCATTTGTAAGATGTTTACCATTGTCTAAAGAAAACATGAGATCAGGCAAAATACAATTTGTATCTTTAGTAGGATTCAAATTAAACTATAAGGCATCACACAATAGCACAATCGTTAAACAAAACATAGCAATAAAGAAAATAATGAGATGGTCCCAGTTCAAAGGTTTGCTGGCTTATAGCCTTTTGCAGTCTCCAGGTCTCGTAAATTCTTGGTTGGTCTTGCATGAACTGCACATTTGAGATCTCCCCAAAGTGACTCGATGATACTGAGGTCAGGAGACTGTGATGGCTGCTCCAGAACCTTCGTTTTATTCCAACTGTATCCACTGAAGGCTCGACTTGGCCTTGTGTTTTGGGTCGACTTGGCCTTGTGTTTTGGGTCGACTTGGCCTTGTGTTTTGGGTCGACTTGGCCTTGTGTTTTGGGTCGACTTGGCCTTGTGTTTTGGGTCACTGTCATGTTGGAAAGTCCAAGTGTGTCCCGTGCGCAACGTTTGTTCGGGTTGATGAATACAAATTGTCTTCCAATTTTTTCTGATAACATGCTGCCTCTGCTGCTGTAGCTTACACCCCCAACACATTAGAGATCCACCTCCATTGGCCTTGGTGGCTCCTCTCTAAACGTAGCGTTTATGGTTATGACCATAAAGTTCAATTTGGGTCTGATCCGCCAAATTACTTTGTTCCAGAAGTTGAGGCTTTTCTAGGTGCTGTTTGTCATATTGTAAGTGGGCTGTTTTGTGGCGTTGGCGCATCACGGCTTGACCACGCAGCCAGGGTTTTTTGGATTCAGACCAGCTAAAATTATGCTGTTTTTGGCCTTAAGCACCAACATTTTTAACACAAAAACTATTGGGTGGACAGTTTTAAAATTGTATTACATTAATAAAATAAGCAAATTTAACTGAATTCATGACATGAGCTCTGCAGCTTTAAGTGATTTGCAATGGAATGACCCTCAGTAATTAATTACACAGTATAGTCTTCCCTTGGGTCATACAAAGGCTAAAGTTATTTATTTATTTTCTGCTTGCATAAGTATTCAACCCCTAATTTTAGTTTTACATTGGAAAATATGTTAAATTCCTTGTGCTATTGGTTGGGTACTTCCCACAAGTGGTCAGCCCTCTTACTGTCACATGCAAGTACTCATAGCCAGCAACCCAAACTAGCCAATACAACTGCCCAACCCAAACTAGCCAATACAACTGCCCAACCCAAACTAGCCAATACAACTGCCCAACCCAAACTAGCCAATACAACTGCCCAACCCAAACTAGCCAATACAACTGCCCAACCCAAACTAGCCAATACAACTGCCCAACCCAAACTAGCCAATACAACTGCCCAACCCAAACTACAATACAACTGCCCAACCCAAACTACAATACAACTGTCCAACCCAAACTAAGCGATACAACAACTGCCCAACCCAAACTAACCGATACAACTGCCCAACCCAAACTACAATACAACTGCCCAACCCAAACTACAATACAACTGCCCAACCCAAACTAACCGATACAAATGCAACAACTGCCCAACCCAAACTACAATACAACTGCCCAACCCAAACTAACCGATACAAATGCAACAACTGCCCAACCCAAACTAACCGATACAAATACAACAACTGCCCAACCCAACCCAAACTAACCGATACAAATACAACAACTGCCCAACCCAAACTAACCGATACAACAACTGCCCAACCCAAACTACAATACAACTGCCCAACCATACATTCTGCATAAAGACTCTCCTTCACAGTACAACATGCGCTGTCTGTGGCCCACAAGTGCTAAACATAACATGACTGCCCAAGTATACAATCTGAGCAGCAGGATACAATCCAGAAGGCTCAACAGTGGTATCTGGTATCCCAGACCCACCCCCTTCCATACTTAAAATGGATTAGAACATATTGTAAAGGGGCTATTTACCAGCCTAATTGCTGCCCCCTGCAGGTTACCTTATTTGCTTACAATGATTTTTACACACACACACAGAGATGGGGGGTATATCGGAGGTACACAGACCAGTGATCGCAACACGCAACAGTCAGCTATCTAAGCCAACGCACTTAGTATCAATCTCATAGCGAATTAGTAATGCGACGGGTGAACAGCACTCACCCACGTCCTGGCACGGCAGCCCTCGGCTTGGAGCTCAGCAGTATCTCCTGTCCCTGACCTCCCGTTTCTACACAAGCAAACCCATTATATTCCCGTTACCAATTGATTAATGCAACACAGGTGTGTCGCAACGTCTAAACCGGCGGGCGGGCTGGACCCCGCCCCCACATTGTCTTTCACGCAAACCACCTGCTTACAATATGCCACTAACAGAGACAACAACAGATACATCTCGGGCAAGATTCCACTCTATACCTGCCCAATGATATCCCTCTGCTGTAATGTGCATTGAACTGCTACTCGTGGATTCCACTTTTTTCCTGTTTTTACAGTTGGAGCAGTGTTCTCCACTGTCCAGTCCTCTTTGAACTCCTCCACCATTCCAAAATTCATTTTTCACGCAAAGGAAAAGATATAACCTCGGATTCCTGCACAGAAATATCTATCAAACGATTTGCTTTGAGATAGCAGACCAACCTCCTTGCTACCACACTAAAGAAGATCTTTCGTACCACATCAGAATTGGCCTATATTCACGGCATTCTTCTCTCTTGAACTGAAAATGCTACCTTCCCGTCACCACATCGACAGAATTCTTTCCATACAATTCACCATGAGGTTCCATAGATATTTCAAAACATCAAGTGCTTCTTTATAGACATGATAAGTACTCTGGTCAGGCTGGAAGACGGTGCAGCCCTTGCACAACCCAAAGCCTCTTGCACCTTGCAATAACAGCCTTTTGAGGTGTTTTTTTCCCCATTCTTGGTAGAATAGATCATCTAGGTTGATGCAATGGCAGTCCTGGTGTCACGGACGTCAGGACTCAGAGGTGGAATATGACAGTTTATTGGAAACAGCCAGTAACAAGGGAATAAACGGGAGAACAAACGCAAAACAGGGGATAATGCTCAGAAGTTATAAAGTCCAATAAACACAAAGCTAAGAAGTTAAACTAGGGAAAACATGTGGAAACTCGATATCAGGAAATAACTCCACACAGGAGAATTCGAGCGTAGGAGCTTGGAACAGTGCAGGAGATAACCATATACCTGGAAGTCAGAGAACGGAGCTGGGACGATCGCGGGGGCTGTAGAAACAGGAACATTGAGATTAGTCCTTTTACAACGAGGCCAGACAAGGGAGTGAAGGGAGTGAGGAGTCGCGTTTATGCTCACGTCTAAAGAGCGGGAAGCTCAAAAAAAAAAGATGGCGGACCAAACTCCGTAGATGGTTGTATTTGTACCTAAACGTTGTTTGTTTGACTGACTTTTTTTTTGCTTAGATTTTTTTAAAGTTACTGAGAAATAGACACTGTACAATGTGAAAACCCCTTTATTGTAACTGAAAAATACATCTAATAGGATTTGCGAGGTGTCTGAGCCACCTATCTAATGTTAGCATGCTACTACTCACAAGGTAAACGGCTTGCTAGTGGCGTGATTGGTTTGTTGATGTGGGGTATTTTAATATGATTCAGAAGGAAGGTCAGATAATTCATTTAATTAGTTTGAGGATCAGATACACTCTAAACACGATGTTAGAAAAGGGGTTTGGCCCACCGGGTATAGGATGGGTCATGATACACATTTTAAGCTTTCTGATTGGATGGAGTCAGGTTAGAGGTTAAGGATATTATTGGTTACAGGGTTAGCCATTCATGGCTGGAGTGGGAGTGTCAGATTAGGTTTTAAAGATGTTGGCGCGAATGTAATTTGGCAGATCTATTTCCGGTATACATCTCTTTACTGTGGCTTAATGTACTACAGTAAATCCGTTGGAACAACACGTCCTTTGTCTTGACTTTCTGATTGTGAAAATAGTTAGATAGTTAAAGACTTAGAATTGGCCACCACATTGACCTGTCAATCTCACTATAACGTCTCTGGTATCAACACAGCCCCATGCGCCAGACTCCTCCTCCGCCATCCGTTGGATCAACGCATTCCAACGCGTACGTGTGAAAGGTCTGTGACTGTAGTGCCACATATTCTTAGCAGCATTTTTATAGGGGCTTTGACTGAGCCATTCTAGAATATTCTCTTTACTGTTTTTGAGCCACTCCAGTGTTGCTTTAGCCTTGTGCCTTGGGTAATTGTAAAGGTCTGGTATTTAGCAGACACTTATATCTAGGGCGACTTACAAAGGCATCATGCAGTGGCCGGGAATGAAACTACTAGGCAAAAATGCTAACCACTGTACCACCACTCACTCAATTATCCCACTGTTAGGTAATCCCTCTCCCGAGCCTTAGCTTTAAACCAGACTGCAACAGTTGTAGTGTGATATTGTGTCAAATAGATTTCCATTCAATCTCCCTTAAATCCTGAAAGGTTTCCCAGTTCCCGCAGACGAGAATTATCCCCACAGCATGATGTTGCCACAGCCATATTTCAAGATTTGGGATGGTGTTTGAGGCATTAGCAGTTTTGGATTTACGCCACATGTAGCATTTTGAGGGTTGGCCAAAAAGCTCTATTTTGTTCTCTCATATGACCATAAAAACCTTTCCCCTGTCTTAAGCAACCTCCAAACATGAGTAATGTGGATCTTCTAAAACCATAGTTTCTTTTGCCCCCTTCCAATAGTCCAATTTACGGACGGCTCAGATTGGGCACTCCTACCCCTGCACCCTCGCTCCAGCCACTGAACCTTAGAGATGTTTGGGGTGATGGCTTGACTCTGGTGGCCTCCCTTACCACAAAACCTTAGAGATGTGTTGGGTGATGGCTTGACTCTGGTGGCCTCCCTCACCACTGAACCTTAGAGATGTGTTGGGTGATGGCTTTACTCTGGTGGCCTCCCTTACCACAAAACCTTAGAGATGTTTGGGGTGATGGCTTGACTCTGGTGGCCTCCCTCACCAGTTGCTATTTTCAGCCATTTCTACAAAGCATCTGGGGGGGTCCCAGTCTTCATTCCCTTAGACAGGGTGATATGCATAGCCAGAAGGAGATCTCTACTTTAACCACACATAGGTAATACCTAATTATGATCAGTTATGGTCAACTCAATTATCATTGGTGTATAATCTGTCATCTGCCTTAATCTGGAACTCAAAACACAGGGGTTTTAATAATTATAATTATATAAATAGTATATTTCATAAAAAAAATTAAAAAAACATTTTTAATGTTAGCAGACAAATTACTTATATAAGATTTACATAGATAGATAAATATACAAGAGCATAAATATTTGAAATAAAAATACATGTCTAAATGTGTAAACAAGTTTCTTTTCACCACAGGACTTGACATAATTCAAGTGTCAATCTTATTGTGTGCACTTGCAGTCAAACTAAATTCAGAATAGACCTGTTCAAATCTCTGTAGTGTAGGATACATGTGACTTAAAACATAGAATTAACTCTAAAGCTAATGAGTTGAAAAGGTCATTTCTCTGTGAACTCACACCATACATATTTAAATGTGTAAGTAATCTGAATAGAATCTCCAAGGGGCCCAAGGGGCCATGACAGGTGTAAAGTGGATGTTAAATGGTATACAAATGACCTCTTATTGATGTGGAGGACACCTGCTGGCCAGATTTTCCAATTACAGCTCAAATTTATTTATGATTGTTTATTTATTTATTTGTTTGCTGGTTTGTTTACAGTGTTGCCTTACAACGTTCAGTTCCCATGTGAATTGAATCATGTGGTGTCTTTCATCCCACTATTTGTAGAATTTCTCAATAGCCTGGGTATTAAGCCGCCAAGCTTGTTTTAAACTGTGTAGAGATTTGTGAATTGTTTACCCACAGGTTAAATTGCTGTCACAGATAATTAATTTGAATAATTTCTGCCGCCGTTGTTTGATATTTGTATCTCGGTTCCTAAATAGAGCATTCTAAGACACTCACACTAAGGATGACTCCATTAAAGAGGTCATTTAGAAAACTTGTGGAGTGAAGTTTAGAGAAATTAGATCCCCTTGATTCTGCTTTGAGATTATAAATCATTTCCTGCTATTTATTTATTTATTTATTTTAGAAACACTAAAGTCATCCTTATTGGAGGAAAACAATGTAAAACAGAAGGAGTTTAAACAAGGAAAGCTGGAACCAAACGGATTTCTTTCTGTTGCGATGGGGAGGGTGTTGGGTGGCAGGGGGGCAGGAGGAGGAGGAGGAGGATGTGTGAGGGGGGGTCTCTCTTAGTTTCCCATGTCATTCCCACAACTGGGCTTCCCAAACAGGAACCATAGGTACGCTGATCTCATTAGAACAATTACTAAAGGCTGCATTTTCCAGCCTGGCCTTTAAAGACCCCAGGGCAATGTAATTTCAAAATCAATCCCTTCCAAAAAAGCACCAGTGTTGTGAGTTTCTAAAGGACTGTCAATTACCTCTACCTCTATTTGGCTGAAGGAAAGCAGTGTGATTCAGCTGGGCTCCAAGAAAGGCCTATTCTTCAGGGAAATCAGCCGGCGCATGGACTAGAATTCACTGGCCATTAATCTCTCAGGGCTGTGGGAGCCCACTCAATATTCATTGGCTGTGCCAACCACAGCGTCGCATGCAAATTGTGCATTCCTGACGTAGAGAGGCTTTATCTGTTCTCTCTCTCTCTCTCTCTCTCTCTCTCTCTCTCTCTCTCTGTCTCTCTGCCACTTCAATTTGCAACCCACACAAAATATGTTTAGCGCTCTTGCCATCCTCTGATTTTTTTTACTGTCCCCTCAACAGAGTTGTGGGTTAATATCTCCACAGAGCTGCATTTAAAGTTCGGTCTGACTGAAAAGTACATTTAAAAAAGGGGGAAAAAAAATACCTACCTACAACTGTTAACTCACCATCTCCTGCTGAACAGAACTTTTTTTTTTTTTTTTACGTTGACGGGTTTTTTTTAACTGACATTTTCCATCTGTCCCCACTCATTTCTGCTGTCCAGTATTGATGAACTCCCACCAAAGCCACAGCATTGGTGAAGTGGTGCGCTTGCTGGGAGGCTGAACTTTCCCACACACAGCCACGGGGAACAAGTGGGTTCAGCTGCACACTGCACACGGCGCTTGTAGTAGAAGAGGTCACTTAGCGCTGTGGTACCACGGCAGGCCAAGGCATGCTTTGATATATGATGGAAATAAAGTTCTCCCCACAGCTGTGCTTGACAACAGGAAGTCTTTAAGCGTTCATGCAACAAAAGAAGACAAATGGGCTTGCTTTCCCATTCATCCGGCATGGTCCTTATCCTTGTCGAGCACAGGAAGAAAGCATATTGCTTGCAATTGTTACAACACATCATTTTTTTGGCACAATAAAACTAATGCAAGTGAAAACCATGAAGGTTCTTATGTCAGAATAGTTAAACCTGAAATCCCCCTAGACAGTCTGGTTGGGACAAGTGAGGTTGAAATATTTCAAAAGACTTTTCAGAGGTCCTCAGCCTAAATCGCGTTAAACCCATTAAGAAGTCTTGCATCCAGATGAGCAATCAACATGTTCAAGTAGTGTGTCATGTAACCACATCACAGTACTGAAAAACTACACGGTTAAATAGTAGTGTTGTCCCTGAACCACATCACAGTACTGAAAAACTACACGGTTAAATAGTAGTGTGTCATGTAACCACATCACAGTACTGAAAAACTACACGGTTAAATAGTAGTGTGTCATGTAACCACATCACAGTACTGAAAAACTACACGGTTAAATAGTAGTGTGTCATGTAACCACATCACAGTACTGAAAAACTACACGGTTAAATAGTAGTGTGTCATGTAACCACATCACAGTACTGAAAAACTACACGGTTAAATAGTAGTGTGTCATGTAACCACATCACAGTACTGAAAAACTACACGGTTAAATAGTAGTGTTGTCCCTGAACCAGTGTCTATATCAGCTCATGCCAAGGATTATCGGCACCTGAGAGAAACTATTGAACTCAGTCCATATATGTGAAGAGTTGGACTACTTTTGAACATGGCATGCTTGAGAGCAGTGTGAGCATCAGCGTGATAGAGCTCATCTATATATTAAATTGCTTGTTATCTGACCATTTTAATCATTAACAGGACATCTTGTAAAGCACTAATATAAAAGTATTTGTGCCATGCAGTTGGAAGTATTTATCTGGCAAAGTATAAAAGTCATGATTGCATTCTAATATTTTTAATAAATTATTATGCACACGACATCGCCATCATAGATAACCATCAAAGCACTGTCTGTCCTCTCCCCTGATATGTTTCTCATTATTCAATCAGGAATGTATAATTGCACATATTTATGTGCATTGTTTTATCACAAAAACAAAAGCATGTTTGAGCTGTGTGGCATAAATAACAAAGTCCATCACTAAGAAAATACTAATGGAGAAAAACTTGCTGTGGGTTTGCTAAAAAGATAATTCATAATGTGCTGAACAACATGTTGGCTCTTATTCATCATATTCATAATGGCCTAGGATATAGTTGTATGTATAACAGATAATACAGATTACATTTGATTTGCAAAACTGATATGTAATACATATTGTGTATTATATACTGTATATCATGTATGTGTATAAATTATAGTGTTTTCTCTTATGACAACATATATAACAACTTTGCTGTCACTGAATACAAATTAATTTGCATGTGCAATCTGCAGTATTTTTCAAATCTCTGTGTATCCAATGAAGTCTAAGATACACATAATGTCTAGATCAATACCACCCTCTGCTGGCTGACACAAGAAATACCAATAAGCATGTATCATGAAGGCCACTAGTCAGCAAAACTGTAAGGGAAATATATATATACTTTCTACCGATAACTCAACCGGGTGACCCTGATGATTTCTGCCTGGCTGAAGTTTCAAAGCCAGACCAACTGAAGAAAGATCTTAGATGATCTCAGTCTTAACCTTCCATGCTGAATCATGTCATGCAGGGAGATTGGTTTAAGTTAACGTTTTGCCTTAGACTACAGTGCTGAACACAGAGGGTCCTGATAGAGGGTAAATATGGCAAGTTGAATGAAGCCAGGCTTATACACTGAGATATAGGAAGGAATAGCTATTTCAGTGCACTGATGGGAGATTGTTGAATGAGGCAAGATCCTCCATATTGGAGTTCAGTGCACATGACCTCATGAGTAAATGCCATACGCATCCCGTCTCTATTATGATGTAAAACACATGGAGTTATAAATGTTACAAAATCCATTGTAACATCAATGTTACATTTCATGCTGATGCCCACCCATACAAATGTGTCACACATACAATGCTTCATTTTTAATGACAAAGACGTAATCAGTCCAATTCCCTGGCTGCTTGGACTTTGGTTAGCTCTGAACACACACAGACACACAGACACACAGACAGACACACACACACACACAGACACAGACACACACACACACACAGACAGACTGACAGATAGACACAAACAGTGCACACAGGGAGTGTTCCTGGGCCCAGGAAATGCAAACATCACACAGACACAGGCCACACCGGTCATGGGACACCATTCAGGTTCATGCTGCTCTGGGAATTTATTTAGTGTTGTTTTTGTGTTTTTTTTTTCACTTGCGCTCCTGTCTGGAGGTGTGTTAGGGACAGATGGGCAGCAAGAGTCACAGTTCATTGCTTTTTCTTGTTGTCAAGCTAAAAAAAAAAATCATGTACATCACATTGTTTACCGACTTTTTTGAGACCACAAACATTCCAGCAACACACTCAAGGGATTAGGTTTGGTAACAATCAGAAAGCATGACTTTTGCATAGTATTAAATGAACAAAGACATTAAGTTCTTTATTTACAATTATTGTAGAGATAAAAAAATTCATAAAAACAAGATGGATGAACACTTATCATTTACCCATAAATTGCTAGAGTGCCAAACATTTGTCGGCATATACATATATATATATGTATATATATTTGTATACATATATATATATTATATATATATATATATATATATATGTATATCTTCTTTGTTTCACAAAATGCATGCTGCTAAGTACAGTACATAGAAGCAGTTTGATGTATTGCAAGAAATATTATTCATATCATTGTTATTATTTGTATTAGAATGCTTCAACATTGTCAATAAGATGTTTGTTATGCATGTTTTAAACTGCATCCGTGATCTGACCCAGCATCAGTGATGGGGGGGCACTGTGCAGAAAGGCTTGACCTGTTGTACTCATGACTTGGAGAGGACTTATACTGTAGAATGAAATAAGCCTCAGTCCCTGTCCACGCAAACCTGGCTGTAAAAGTTGTCTTCGTGTGAGACTATGCTCCATGAACAAATAATAAATGTGCTAATATATGTTATGTTAAAGCTGGGTTTTTGGTGGATGTAAAAATGTTCTGATAATGTTGACTGAGAGTAGGATCTGAAATATTTGAAAAGAAATTCAGGCAACACATCAAAACAAATCATTCTCAGTGGCGATGGCCAGGGTGGAACTAATACTTCCTGTTCTAAACGAGGGATCTCTTAAATGGTCCTTTGCTGAAGTCCTTGCCTGAGCTAACAGTTAAAGCTTGTTCACCCTTGCACAATGAAACAACTGACTAATAAAAAGAAAGGATAAAACAGGCAAATAAAGAGCAGGTCAAGATATAGTATAAAAAGCCTACTGGTAGAAAGGTGGATGGATTCAAATTGCATATTGAACATATAGCATCATGCTTCCCCAATGGCTCTAATTGGTGAATACCAAACAACTGGGATACAATATTAGGGTCATGAACATCTTGGTGCATCCTCATGTGTGCCTCCAAAAGTTGATCTTCTATGTGATCTTTCGTTTCTATACCACAATAAATATTTTACAACTAGCGAAATGCTGGAATATATTTAGTGACGGCAGGAAGACAAGCTCGTTTAAAACACACAGAAGCACATCTACATTAACACCACATATTTCATTCATATCAGGGTAGTGCAGAAAAGGTTCATGTGTCTCATAGAGAGAGAGAGAGAGAGAGAGAGAGAGAGAGAGAGAGAGAGAGAGAGAGAGAGAGAGAGAGAGAGAGAGAGAGAGAAAGAAATATATATATATATTTCTATATATTTCTTATATATATTTCTTAGAAATGAGTCCAAAGCAACATTCCATTTTGTTATTTTTTCAGTTGTTTAAAATGTCATCAGCTCTTGTGCTGGGTTCTTTCTTTAAAAGAAAAAAAATGAAAAAAAGTTTTTAAAAAAAAAGAATCAGCACAATATATAACAAGATTTCAACACAATGTTTTGATTTCCATACAGAAAAGCCAAATATAACTTAGTTTCCATTTGTTTCTAACATAAAAAAAAAAAAATCCATCGCATCCTTTGAAGGGTCACACATAATTGAAAACATTTTTCGTTAAAACAAGCAGTAGTTGCCGAGTAGATAGTTCATTTAATTCAACCTGAATGGCCCGCTCACTTTTTGAGATTGACCTCAAGTTCATTCAAGCATTAAAAAAATAGATTAATAATCAAAAAAATAAAAAAAAAACAACAACTTCATCTTAAGATCTGTGGTTGGGAACAGAGGGAATCACTCATACTCGATCCCAACAATCATGTAATACTAAGATGCCACATGAATTATATATCCCACTATAGTTTGGTTTCTTTTGTTATCCTCTAAAAATATCTACAATATCTGACAAAATAGCAGGCATAGTCCAGCACACAGTTTGTAATAAAACACCTAGAGTCCAATATTACAGGAGTACTCAACATCTTGATCTGTTCTCACTACATCTGCTGTATGGATTTGAACCCTACAAATAAACCAGGACGCATCTACGGGTTTTGTAAACAAATTACATTCTCTTTAGGACATAAATAAGTTAAAGTAGTTTAGAGCCATTTAAGCAGAAACAAGGCAACATGCCAACAAACAAAGATAAACTCTGTATATGTAGATATATATATAATACATATATGTATACATATGTATATGTTTATACATATATGTATATATAGTTTTATATATTATATTTTAATAAATGCTATTTTTCATGGGTTCCTCTTTTCCAACAGGTGCAAAACTACTGTGCAAGTTGAGCCCTGCAACCTTGATACACTTTATTTAATGAAATAAATCTATACAGTTAGGTACATGCCACACAAGAAACTCACAGACCAGTGAATTGGATAATCTGTCTTAAAATAGCAGTCCACGGCACTTCCCACCAAATCAAAATCATAGAGTTCAAATGAAATTTTCAACTATTTTAAATAAAAACTTGGGTAATGTACATTCATGCAGGAGGAATTATAATAGTTGAAGTCAACTGGCTTTTAAAATATTATTATTACAGTCACTGTGTTGACAGCAAAAAAAAAGAGTGGTCAGTTTGAATCTGATACTGTTCAAGTTCCGCCATAGCTGTGTCTCATAACATTGCCACCAAGAAAGAGAGGAAAAAAAACATAACTAAAAAATGGTTCAGAACACTTGTCCAGTCTGTAGCGCAGGTGCCTTACACATGTTGTGTTGGCTTTGTTATGCTTGACACTGTAGAGTTTATTACTTTTTCCCCCATAATAAATCTTTTTTTTCCCAAGAGATAAGGGCTAAAGGGATGTTTCCAAACTATGGAGGGGGCTTCCTGGACTGGAGGAGGCAGCCGATTTACTTGTGTCGGTGGTGAGGTTTATGCCACTGTCAATGGCATTGTTGTTCTTGTTGGGTGAGGTGGGCTGACTGGCCAAGTTCTTCCTGGCCTCGTCGTCGACGTCTGTGTCATCTATGAGTGGGATGTTGGGAGTGGAGTCTTCTATTCTAAACTCTGGGTGGGTCATGAAATTGTGAATGGAGGATCTGGATTCTGGTTTTTCCAAGCCTTCGTAGAGAGAGCTACGAAACGCATTCACGACACGGATCTGCATGGTGGGAGAAAAAAAAAAATTAAAAGACAAAAAAAAACAGAGGATTAGTCACCTGGAAAGTGATATAAGCAATCCACAACATGGAGGACCCACGGATTGTCAAAGAGAGAGGAGATAGTGGGACAGAGGATGGGAATAAGCATCGTGAGGAACCACAAGTTCACAGTTCTGCGGTCAGAGAGCTTGGGGAGGCATTCATAGCTCAATTATTCACGTGCACTGACACACACTGTGGGAACTGCAGTCGGTCAACACAAATAGAGGAGAATTAAAAACTAAAAACATGTTAAAAAAGAAAAAAAAAAAGTTTTCAAAAGCCACACAAGAAAACACAGGCGATGCTGTTAAGAACAGTATACGCTACAATCCAGTATGAGGTATACCTAGAGACAAGCCACGTTAATAAAGGAAAATATACACATGCAAGTTGAACTTGTTCAGAGGAAGAGTGTCAGATCCAGGAGAGGTTTTTAAAGGGAGAGGTCAAAAGGAATGGACAGGCATGGGCGGGGGGGCGGGGGGGGGGGACACGATGGGGTCAACGAGGAGATGAAACAAACAAGAAATATGGCGTCACAGGACAATAAAGCAGACCAAAGGATCCAATACTCAACCAAATGACACTGAACATGCAACTGAAGACTGTGTTGGTACACTGAAACGAATACAGGTTCACAGACGGCTGAAGAAAAATAAGAGTTAAAACGTACACACACGCACACAGACACACACAAGAATAGACGAGAACAGATGAAAACTCTGTTCTTTCCACAATTCCATGCATATCTGTGTAAACACTCAAGTATAGGCCCAGAAGTGCTTTTCAAAATCTGCATTCCACTATTAAAATCAAAGGCTATTTGTTATTTGCTATTTGTATGAAAACCAAAGGCTAGAATTATATTACTGTAAAAGAAACATTAGCTTCATAAACCCAATGTAATTGCATTTCCTTGTTTTTCTATAATTACTATATTATTCAGTTCTAGGAAACAAACCAATCCCCATGATAACTAGATTCATCTCCTCATCTACTTAACCTTCTCATCTTTAACGCACATTATCTACTCATCTACTCAACCTTCTCATCTTAAACACACATTATCTACTCAACCTTCTCATCTTTAACGCACATTTCAGCTGACATTCTATGTCTTCATATGTTTGCTACTGTCTGTAATGCAATCAACAAGACGTCATAGTTCAATGTGTAGGAGCTCTTACTAATATGATTAGGTCATTATGACGTCATAGTTCAGTGTGTAGGAGCTCTTACTAATATGATGAGGTCATTAAGACGTCATAGTTCAGTGTGTAGGAGCTCTTGCTAATATGATGAGGTCATTTAGGGAAAACATAGTCTACAAACAACTAATTTTCTTCACAACACCATTACATATGTATAACGCTATCTATAACAAAACTTGATTAACTATAATAGCTCATCAGTAAATGCTGGTGCAAACACCTAACGACTAGCATATTTCTATATATTTAGAATATACTGTGCTACGGGACAGAAAACACATTACACTGCTCTGAATGAGAGATGGGAAAAGTGATGTCGAGATGGACCACATTAATGGGTGGCAGACTGCCCTGAGCAACATGAGGACTCCAGTGCAGAGACACGCACGAGTCCAATACAAGACCAACAGCGTGAAGCCACCAGACGTAAAGCAGGTCTCTGTGCACCTCACATGCGGGTCTGTCTATACACCACATGGATGACATGTAAGACAGGACTATGAGGGGGAGAGACTCCACTCTCTTCGTGCATCTTCCCTGCTGTATAAGGAGAGAGACAGATGTATAGAAGACAAAAAACATCTGGCCATGACGTTAGCCTTACTAGGAGTCAACCCTTCCGTCACACTTCAAGGGAGACACAACACAATCAGCGTTGGGGTCTTCTTTGAGAGGCACGCTCTACCCAATTTGCTCAAACCCCGTTGGCTTATACTTGAATGTTTACCCAGCCCAGTTGAATTGGTTTTCAAACAAAAAAAAAAAAATAAAATAAAATAAATTAGTTTTACATCAATTTCGGTTTTTCAGACAATGGAGGGACTCACAACCTGAAATTCACTCCTTAGGATGTACCTACTCCAGGGCTCCTAGCACTCTGGGGAAGACAAACACATGGGACATTGAGACAATAGTGCTCTCAAGAGCTGGCCACACAAGATGAATTTAGAAACAAACATGGGAATTGAAGATATGTGGAAAATACTGAAGAAGCAGGAAGCAAAGAAGAAAAGCAGACTCAGAGATGCTCCCATGAATGTGACTGGAATACTCAGCGCTATTGATGGAGATCATTTCCAAACATGCAGCTCCGGAGTCCTGAGGTAACTAGGGTGAATTTTCACCTAACAGCTATCCACAAGGGTTTATTTACAACGAGGTTTGGCTTAAATTTCCTCTGAAGGTTAATGACTATAAGGTCCCAAAGGACTAACTAACGAGGACCTTAAGATTATTTTTAGTATCCATTTACAATTACATAAATCTTTACATACATAGTTTTACATGGAATTATATGAAGAACATATTTTGGGTACTTGTTATATTATTTGTTTCTTGAAATGCCCCATTGTAATGCGTACTGAACTACTGTGGTATAATTGTCGTAACACACTGTTCCACTGTCATTCTTCCTCTAGCTTTACCACTCTATTGCTTTAGTTGCTTTTGTTTGGGGAAGAATTGGTGTGAATCTGACAACCAGCTGGCAAAAAGTCTTTGCTACTGTCAAAAGGGTTGGAATGGACTAAACTGAAACAAAGACCCGAGTTACTGAGTAGCCACCACAGAAATGACTGGAGTAAAGTTAAACCAGTTTTAGTTCAAATTATTAGTGACAGACCTCAGGGCAATAGAATAATCGGTACACTGAAGGTATTGACCGCTGCAGTGAGCAGTTAATGCGCTCTGCTTTGTGCTGTGTCATGTACGATATAATACTGCCTCTTATTATTTATATCCGGAAAAGGATTATTTTTTCCTGTCCTTTAGTGATATTATGTCTTAATGTTTATCATTGTTTTCTTAATTATGCCAGTACATGTTTTCTTGATTACATTGGTAATGTTGTTTTTTTCTTCTGGTAGTGATGTTAAGAAATCTTAGTTTTTTTTTTTTTTTTACAGATCACCTACAGAGATGTGCACCATGTGTCCAAACTAATGCAACACATGCAACCAGCCTTTTTTTAAGAACTCGACTGCTGTGAGCATGAATGAGAAAATAGATAGAAAATGCCGATTTCCACAATGCAGATCTATCAGTCCATCAGGCTGTTAGATGGGAATTATGGGGTCTTTTGTGGGTCTTTACTGGCTAACCGGACCTGACTGAATTGTGCCATGCTAATGTTTGCTTGCTTGCTTTGGTTGGTGGGGAGGAGCATCTCTGCCCAGCACAGGGAGGAGTTTCACTCACGGCCAGCAGCAGGTACTGCAGTGGTGCTGGTAGGAGAAGAAAGGGCATTGGACAGGGAGACATGACTAGGACTAGAAACATTGGTTACATCCTGATTCTGGCTGGTGGTGGAGGACTGCCGCCTCAGAGCACCCTGAAAGGAAGTCCCGCTCTTGAATGTGTTCACTACTTCGATCTGTAGGAGTGAGGAGACAGACACACACACAGACACACACACACACACACTGAGTTGGGGCTCAGAGAGAGAGGACAGACACACACACACACACTGAGTTGGGGCTCAGAGAGAGAGCATAGGGGGCCAATGGTAGATCATCTCTTTTGTTCAATATAGAGCGATGGCATACACAAATGACACCTATATGATAATGCTGGTTGAAGAGCACAAACAGGACTTCACATGGACAATTATGAATGGCCCATATAACACGCATGGCTGAAGGAAACAGAAGGTCAGATGGCCGACGAGCTTCTGTAACTCCCTACGAGGCTCTGTTGAACTCATCTGTGGACACCTTGTGAGTCTTGTAGTCACTGTAGGTGGACCCCATGGAGTGGAGTCGAAAGGCTTCCATTCATTGGAGATTTTTCACTAAAATACAATACTATTGTAACAAATGCATAGATTTGTGCATGCACTGAAGACCATGCATTTTGTGGCAAGGATATATGTACCTATACATGCCATGTGCTATTAAAAATGTGTGTAAATTTACACAAACTAATGCATCATTTCAAAACGTTTAACCATTAATCTGAAAGTCAAAAAAAAACATGAATCAGTGTCAGTCTCTTCCAGTGCTAATGAAACCCCCTCAGCCACTAAAGCTAGCCCGACAAGACAAGCAGTATTAGCCCAGCACAGCTCCCTTACTTGTGTCTGGATGCGATTCAGTCCACGGAACCAGAGAATCTGCCCGCGGCGCAGCTCCCTCTCGGCGTGGTCAATCTCCTCTTGGTCCTCGTGCTGGTCGTCCTCGGGCATCTCGTCCTTCCGGGTCAGCCGCCCTGCGTCTCTCAGGAACCTCAGCTTACTGTTAGGGATGGTGGAGATCACCTTGTCAAAGAGAGAGAGAGAGAGGAGTTAGAAACTCAGCTTACTGTTAGGGATAGTGGAGATCACCTTGTCAAAGAGAGAGAGAGAGAGAGAGAGAGAGGAGTTAGAAAAGGGCAGGAGGAACAGATTGATCTACATGTGGACATGTATGATTACTGAAAATGGTCGGGTAAAAAAATGTGCCTGAGCCACAGAGTACTTGAACAATGAGAGTGTGCAGTGTTACAGTACAGAACTGTGCAGATGTAGTGGTTTGTCGAGGTGAAAAAAGCATGTTGGTATTACCTGACCCCAGACCAGTTCTCCCAGCCCTAGAAAGACACACCACATCCACTTCTCCAGGTCCAGTGGGGAGCAGCTGAAAGGCTTTCCTCCAAACTGCACAATCACAATCTACAGGAAAAAACAATACACCCCTCACTTGCTACAGTTGTACAACAACCACAACGGCTAACTCAGGTCCCCCACATGCAGACACAAAGGTGGTTGACCTTTATTTGACAACAATTCCGATTGCATGTAAATACAGCAGGTTTTCTCAGTAGCTTGGATTCATTAAACACTTGTCCTGGTTGGGGTGACAGTGGTACAGGAGGTAGATGAGTCGTTTAGTAATCAGAAGGTTGCTAGTTCGATTCCCTGTCGAAGCGTCCTTGAGCAAGACACTGAACCCCTAATTGCTCCTGATGTGCAGTGTGCCATCAGTGTAAATGTAAAATGTGTATACATTGTAAGTCGCTTTGGATAAAAGCGTCTGCTAAATGACTAAATGTAAATGTGGTATACAACACTTAGATGAAGACTGACAGGGTTGTTTAATGTAAGACCTGACTATCAAACTTGTATTTCCAAGGGGAACCAGAGAACAACTAATCACTTGTGAATCCCTTACCTGGATGGCAAAGGTTCCAAATACGATGGAGCAGAAGATAGGGTTTCTGAAGATGCCATCAAACACATTCCTCTCGCCGTGGATCTTACGGGCATTTATTTCATTGAAGAGTTGCATCATGACGAAGGTGTTGAAGATGATTGTGTAGTGCTCAGATGGAGGGGAGTGCAGAGGGGCGTGGCGGCCACTGTCAATGTCAAAGATCTGTTCACCTACGGCAGGCAGACAGACAGACAGACAGACAGACAGCATTCATATGACATGACTGGCAAGGCAGGGATTTCGCATTAAGCCACTAAGGTACCGACACTGTCACACTATGAGACAGTAGTTTAGCATTTTTGTAACATTTCCATGAATAGATCTACTCCCATTGGGTGAGCACTGTAGTACGTACCCGCAAAGAGCAGAGTGAAGATAATGACGAGCTGATAGATCCCGTGGCCCAGGATGTTCTTGGTCATGGTGCTGGAGATGAGGGCCTTGTCCCTGCCGTAGGGCTTCCTCATGAGGAGGGACTCGGTGGGGGGCTCTGTGGCCAGGGCGAGGGAGGCGAATGTGTCCATGATCAGGTTCACCCACAGCATCTGTACGGCCTTCAGGGGAGAGTCCTGGGACCAGACAAACCACAGTGATAAGTTAATTAGCAGCAAATGTGGGAAGATTCAGAACTTGCAGTAACCAACGGCATCATTGTTGAATTTTTGGAGATCACATAATAAACCATTCTTATTATCTTTCACAATTCTAGGCACAGCAAGTCTTCTCGCGCTGCTGTCAATTCTAAGTGAAAGGCTGGGTTTAAACCATGCATGAGATAAAAGGTACACCCATCTAGTTTATGCCTCATCAGAATTAGAGTATCTTCATCTCCACAGCCATTGATGGATTATTATCTGATTTACATTTAGGATTGTCCCACACATTATTCCCAAATGAAGAGGAACAAATGTATGGTCGACGATACTATACTTGAAACTATGAAATGCAACTACGGCACAAATGATCAGAAACGCTGTGGGGAATAAACTCTACTAAGAAAATATAAATGAAGAGTAATAGTTTGTAGAGCAGCAGTTTAGTAGAGCAAGTATTTTTGTACAAGGAAATGGGCTTGTGAAAAGAAAGGCCCCAAGCCTAATGGCCTGATTATTTAGTAGACCAGCCTAGCAAGCCTACTGTTTGAGGGTTTGGCATGCAGCTATGCAATACAACTACCAGTTCTTCCAATGCAAATATCTCAAAATATTACACTCCGGATGATTTTCAAGACACTTTGAAAGTCACTGCACTTTCTCCAGACATGATGCAGATAGCTAGTTTGACAGCTAGATATCTGCCCAAAAGACTATAGGAGAAAGCTTTAGTGCTGTAGGATAGTGCGGTGACACAAGGAGAAACAGGATGGACAGAGAGAACTGGCAAACAGAACAAAAGAGAAAGAATGATTAAAAAAGCGAACTAGCAACGAATGAAAGAATGAAGTGGTCGTCGGATGAAGAGGAAGACGAGAGGGGGAGAGGGAGCGGTCCACACCTGGGTGATGCACGCCCCTGTGAAGGCCACAATCACCGCCACCACATTGACAGTCAGCTGGAACTGCAAGAACTTGGAGATGCTGTCATAGACATTACGCCCCCACATCACTGCCTTCACAATGCTGCTGAAGTTGTCGTCTGTCAGGATGATGTCTGAGGCCTCCTTGGCCACATCCGTGCCAGCGATGCCCTGTTACAGAGAGACAAGGTGGGTCAGTTCCACTCGCTCCACTAGTGTTGGGAATTCATTTCTAGATAGACAGAAGGACAGAGCTGAACAAACATGGATGCGACCTAAAGTTCAAATGAGGAACAGCTAAAGTGAAATGACATCACTTCTATTAGCAGATACGTGATATACAGTATACAACAGGAGTGAGTCCATTGCAATACCACTTAAATGTCAAATGATGCAAAATTGTATCACCTTAATTAGTAGTAATCGCACTACTTCTAAGTTGAACAGTAGGGTATTTCCTCTTATATACTACTATATTACTATATTTTATGCTACTATATTAATTTACTGTATTACAAATACAGGTAGGATACAAGTAGAAACTCAATACAGTAAGTCCACCTTTCATCACTGAGATTCAAATATTTTATTGTATTCAATATTTTGTATGTCCACCTTTATGTTTAATGATAGACTCAATCCTCCCCAGCATGGAAGATGCCGGTATTGTATAGTATTGTATTGTATTGTATTGTATTGTATTGTATTGTATTGTATAGTATTGTATTCACATTTCTGAAGAGATTTTCTGCCATTCTGCCAAAAAGAAAATTCAGCTGGTTTTAGCTAGAGGGGTTGTGTGGCTCTACCTCTCTCTTTAACATAGCCCAAAGGTGTTCAATTGGATTCAAGACGGGTGACATACTTGGCCAGGCCATGTTTTCACATCTTTTCTTTAGAAACTAATTTTGGCAGTTTGCTTTGGATCATTATCATGCTGGAATATTCCTCTTCTGCCAAGCTTCTGGAGACTGGGAGTCAGCTTGTCAGCCAGTATTTTGGTATTTCCACAGGCATCCATGGTGCCATCTATAAATGTCATCTCTCCAACACCTTTGCAGTCACGCAGCCCCATATCATCACACTCCCAAACATGCTGGACCCCATCTGAGCTGAACAAATGAGTCTTGGTCTGACCAAAGAATGTGCTCCTAAATTTTCATCAGGCTTCTTTACATGGTCTTTATGCAATGTCCCTTTGCGCTGCCAGTTTTTATTGATATACCCTGTGCCAAGTCTGAAGCACTTGCCCGTCTAATGTTCAGAGCTAGACTGTACTAGTGTGTAGTGTGCTGTTCGTGGCGTCATGTTAGGAGGACGGCCCCTGCGGCTCGAATCGGTGGCTCGTTCTATACCTCATTACTGCTGCAACTGCTGTGTTTAAACGGATTTTTAGCTGGTCACCGATCCACCTGTATCCTTTTTCGTCTTTGAGAAGTCTCACAATAAGTTCATAGGTGTACTCAATTTAGTTTCAGTCATCACAGGTGTACTCAATTTAGTGTCAGTCCTCACAGGTGTACTCAATTTAGTTTGAGTCATCACAGGTGCACTCAATTTTGTTTGAGTCATCACAAGTGTACTCAATTTAGTGTCAGTCCTCACAGGTGTACTCAATTTAGTGTCAGTCATCACAGGTGCACTCAATTTAGTGTCAGTCATCACAGGTGTTCTAACTGTGTGTCAGTCATCAGAGGTGTATTCACGTTTGTTGCATTGAGTTTCTACGTTAAGGCCTGTAATGTCAATATCGTATTATGAATATAGTATTCTGAATATTCCTTTCTAAAGAGGAAATACTCTACTTGTCAACATAGAAATAATACAATTATTAAGAGGTGATTCCATTTTGAATCATTAGACATTTAATTTATATTGCACAGGGGTGTGCTTACGTCTGTAGTATACTGTATGTGTCTTCTATCAGACACATCTTTTAAAACTGTAAAGAGAGTACTTTTTGAAAGCTTTGTCTTAATCTTCTTCTACTTGTGACTGATGGTAAAACCACTAGAATGCAGGCAGCAACAGAAACAAGAGCAGCTAAAACATCCGATCTCCCAATGATCTCTGAGAACAGACGAATACCAGAGGTACTACAATGACATACATTCAAAAGGCAAGGGACATTCAAGAGAGATGATGGGGAAATGTCTCATTAAAACAACAGCTTCATTTACTACACACATACACTAGAGGGCAGTCTTATTCTTCTGTTATTTTGGTAATAGATAGATTGTTGGTCATGGCTTTTATTTGTGTGTGTGTGTGTGTGTGTGTGTGTGTGTGTGTGTGTGTGTGTGTGTGTGTGTGTGTGTGTGTGTGTGTGTGTAAGAGAGAGAGAGAGAGAGATCCAAATGAACACTGTTTGCAAATGTAGTGGCTCCGAAGGAGGAAGAAATGACAAGTTCAGAGTGCACCTTCTCTCCCAAAGATCAATAGCTGCCATGACACATGCAGCCCCTTTAATGGACCTGAGGATAAATAAAACAGCACTCCGTTGCATCCCTCACCATAGCAAAGCCCACATCCGCCTTCTTAAGAGCAGGCCCATCATTGGTCCCGTCACCTGTTACTGCGACAACCTGTCTCTGTCCGATTGTGCTGTCAATGATTCCTAAGAGAGAAAAAGGAGGAGGGAATTGTTCATACTGCATGATTTTACATAATACAGATTATCAGTAGCAGCACAGCTGGTTTACACTATGTGTAGTTTAGTATAAGAACATAGTATGCTCTTTGTATGTTACATTATATGATAGGAGCTGTCACTAATTAGCTGTACCAGTTATTACTAAACTCTATATCAGAAATATGAGCCATTTCAATTGTGTGTCAGACAATTACAATTTACTGATCCTAAGACAGTTTACAGTTACAATTGTGGGTAGTATAGCCTGTTCCTGCTCGAACTGATTCTGAAGTATTAGGGATTTTCTTGCATCGTTCAGCTGTGTGTGTTATAGGTAGCAGTTTTAAATAGACTGCTTGACTCATCCATTGTCGATCAAACCCACACCGTCCTGCTCCATTATATAAACCCATGGAGGTCTTCCTGCGCCATTATATAAACCCATGGAGGTCTTGTATTAGAAACAGAAGGACTGGCACAAACCTTTGACCAGTGTGTGTTTGTCAGTGGGGGAGGACCTGGCCAGCACTCGCAGTTTGGGCCACACCTTATCAATGCGTTCCTGCTCCACCTGCAGCGCACACACACACGCACACGCACGCACGCACGCACGCACGCACACATGCACAAACACATACAGTTTACAGGTTCTATTGCTCGTAGCTTGAATATTCTCTCCCTTGTACGTCGCTTTGGACAAAAGCGTCTGCTAAATGACTAAATGTAAATGTAAATGTAAACATACAAAGTACTCAAATGTAAAAAGGGTTTATATTCAATATTTTACAGAGGTAACAAGCATTGTGAAAAAAAGACTGGTTCACTAGTGGCAGAAACTAACATGCAAGACCATATTTCCGGTCATTGTAAGTGGTTTAGTGTCTCGTTCAAGGACACTGACAAATAGTCAGTAGGAGCCGGACTTGAGCCTGATACCCTCCGATTCTTGGATGACTGTTATATCTCTACATAAACACGCATACACACACACACGCACATATACACACACATCCACACACAGGTCCCTAATTTCATTGACGGGCAGTGAGCAAAGCAACCAGCAATGAGCAAAGTCCGCCACACATGAACTAAAGCTAATTTAATAACTTGGCCAAGTCGTCTTGCTAATTTAATACCATGAGCAAGATCTTAAGTGCAAACATTGATGGGTCAGAGCCGCGCTCCCACACCCAATACAATATCTTCAGTTCGCACATGACAGACTTTGCTCGTTCCCGTTCGATTAAATTGGGGCCCGCAGACTCATACACACATGGTGCCTTAATGAGGTAAGGAGCTCTTATGCACTGAGAAATGCACCATGTTACCTCTCCCTTCTCGTTGCGGATCCTCCTGTTGAACTCCTTTCCGTCAATGCAGAGGAAGTCCTCACCAGGCTGGATGATTCCACACTTGATTGCAATGGCGCGAGCTGTGTTGATGTTGTCGCCGGTAACCATACGCACGGTGATCCCGGCACGCTGGCACCTCAGGATGGCATCAGGCACCTGTGGGGGGGGGGGGGGGTCAAAAGATGCCTGTGATGAGCAGCGACAACTAAGGGTTCAAAAGGTGAAGGGAAGGTCAGTACGAGCGTTTATATTTCCGCTGCTCTAAAAAAACACCCTGCTGTTGCAGCTCAGGGGAAATCAGAGCAGTCCAGCAGCACTATGTGGGTCCATCAACATCTCAATGAACCCGAATAACCATCACAGCATCAACTCCACACCCACCATACAACGGCCTTCACATGTGCAGCCTGTCGGACCTACAACAGGACATGCACGGAACATTAGTTCCTCTGATAAGTCATCGTCAGGCATCCAGGCATCTGTAACACTGCTGATAACTTCAGCAAAACTGTGGCTAAAGCCCTAAAGTACCAGGCTTCACCCATCTATGTTAAATCAAAATGTCCTATTTTCAAACCCTTGGTGTTGTGAGTGACCCTCTAGTAAATATGCTTGTTTTGAAGACAAATCCATACAGAAACAAAAACTCAAGGGACCCTGACCTGAAGTGGTTAGGGTGATGTGCACATTTATTGAAACGGGACAACTTCAGCCCATCTTCCCAATTCCTTCTTCCACTTGTGTTTCAGATGGGACAGAGCCAAACATCTACAGTACTTTGACTTCTACGGAGTATCTACAGGAAAACTTGCTCACTGAAATGCATACTATGCAATGGCAAGACTGTGTAGAGCTGCTCAGTGTAATTCAGTTGCGCAGCTAAGCATGGTAACAGGCCACTGGCGTACTACTTAAGGGTCTACGAAGATTTATTTGGTTTGCCTGTTGTTGACGCTGTGCCTCACAGATTTCTTCAGGGATCATTTATGTTCTGAGAAGATCAATAATTAATTACGATCGAATAGACTTTTCCATCCAAGCGATGCCGCATGAGTTTGAAACAACAATATGTTTGATTACAAATGGTAAAGTACAACAGCACATCTACTATAAATACACATTGAAATGGACAAAAAGAGCAGACATTAGTTAGACACTGATGGTATCTCCTTGGAGAGATGTCAGGGGCATTCCCAAGGATTTGTTCAGCATAATGGCTGTCTAGCCCACTTAACTCACTGGCCCACGGGCCAAGGGAAGGACAAGCCTCATCAATAATAGACAATGGCAGGGAGGAAGGTGACTTTGTAACTGTAGACTTCAAACTCAGATGTATTTGTTTACACATACTCATGTTTCCCGCCTTTAGTATCTTATCTGGATCCAGAGGGGCAGAGGATTGCCTCACACTTAGGACACAGGCAGGTTCAAAGGGCAGTTTCAGTTCAGCAGTTGCACTGCCATCAAATTACTACCAAACAGCCATCCACATCATGGGAATAAATGTGGCACTGAAGCGAAGATAAGGACGGATAATGACCCGCTAATTAAGCTAAAAAACCCAAGAACCACCACACATGAATTTGTCTTTTTAACTGTAAATCTAAAAACGTAAAAAACATTACATTCAAGTGTATCCTCTGAGCCTACCAAACAATGAGCTTCGGTTGATTTCAAGATGACAGTCCAAAACATAACCAATTCACAGACAATCACAATGAGCAATAAGTCTAAAACTGTAGCCTGGCATCACCATCCCATGAAGGTCACGGTGTTCACGGCTGTCTCGGCCTCCTCGGTTGAACTGGGTTAGCAGTGTAAGTAACTCATGAGCATCTATCAAAACCGCACTCAAAGACATTTGATCAGTCAACTGGCTAATTGGAAAAAAACTGGGATGACAACATTTAAAGGCTAACCAGAGAATATGAAATGCCATTTTTTTGCAAACCTCTTGGACAATAGCGATGGACATACTGTAGTTGAATTTGAGATGAAAGAGCTTCTCCTTTGTCATCACTTGTGCCATCACCACATCAGTAATGTGCTGCCTGGCCCAAGAAGAAAATCTACCAGACCGAGTGATTCTCCATCACTCTTTTCACTTTGTACAAATATTTCCCATATGGATTTGGTCATCCTGAGAAGATCCTCTAAAGCTGACAATTACAGTCAGAACAGAGGATATATGCAGAGTGATTGAGATAAAGGTAGAGAGAGAGAGAGAGAGAGAGAGAGAGAGAGAAAATGAGTGGGAAGATGAGGCAGAGTGAGAGCACAAGAGCATGAAGGAGAGCGAGAGGTAAAAAGTGCACAGTAGATGGAGAGATAAAAGAAGGTGGTTGAATAATGCAGAGAGGTAGGGTTGTTTTTCACGTTCTATGTGATCTCTGAGGTGCTGTGATCTAAGGAAACAGTGTTTAAGGACCTAACAGATATATTACATTTGAAATGTAAAATGCCATGTCAAATTTCACCAACTTAAAAAGTTCAAAGGAATATGTTGGAAATGACAGTCTGCACAAAGCATGTCAAGCTGAGGGTCTTTCTTCAATAGACGAAATTGAAACCCTAACCCTTACATATGACTTGAGCTTTTATAGCTAT